>NC_081804.1:15679823-15979823 GCF_963082965.1 Carassius carassius
TTAAGCTGAGAAGGGTTCGAGGTCCTCTCACATGGTCCCAGTTGTGCAGGCCGGGCAGGTGTATTCTGCCCTTTGAGTCGACGTGTTTACCCTCCCGTATGACCATGCTGGATGTGGGTCTCAGGAAGCAGATGGGAGGCGCGAGAGGGAACGAATCCAAGAGCCACAACAGGATGGGCAGGTTATACGAGCGCCCTGTGAACACATCAGCATCCAGACAGACAGAAATCAAGGCTCTTTCTATCCTGCTTCAGATAAACAAGAGACTGACAGAGCCTCACCGTGATAGCAGACAGGGATGTTCCCAACCAGTTTGAGCAGCTCCTTCTGTAAACTGTCACTAGATGCTGTAAAAATACACTCAACAATGACTCAGCAGAATTTAATAATCACAAATGATGCATACAACCACAGACCATTATCTGATATATACCATTCATGATTAGTTAATGCAGTTATGCAGTCATTTTAATATAAAATTTAAAAACTCAAAACTTAGAAGTCTATAACGAAGCCAGATAAATGTATTTTTAGATAATCTGATGTGTTTTGCTCATCATCAGAGTGACTTACTATATGTTGCAGATATTACTTTCATATCAGGATGGACCCGAGACACTTTGTTCAGCTCTTCAATAGCAACATCACGGAACTTATACTAGTGAGAAAACAAGCAGCGTGTTAGAGAAAATAATCCATATTTAAACACGATGGTAAACACGATTTAACTTTCCAAACAGGTTTAACCAGTGTCTATGGGTCATCTTTAACTCACTGACTATATGAGGCTAAGAGAGCATACATGTGAACAAGAAGTTAGGAGTTAATGTTAATCACCTTCGAGAGAACTTTCTTCACAGATTCCGAGCTGAAATCCATTTTCTTTGTTTGAGTAAGACCGAGTGAAACCAAGAAAGCTAACGTTAGAGCGGTTCAATCTCAGCCGAGCGTTAAAAAGAAACTTCCGCAAACACATTCCAGCTGCTGCTGTCTGCTACGGCGAGCCGAGAGGGGCGGAGCCAAACTAACACAGCATGACGACGGCAAGGCGATTTGATTTGTTTTAGGAAACCAATAATAAATATATAATTACAAAATAATAATATTTATAAAAAATATATAATTTATGGACATCTGAGATTAACATAAAATGTGTAAATGCACTGAATATATATATATTTTTCATTTTTTTGAAGACTTTTTATTTTTTTAACAACTTCAAAGAAGACAAAACAATCACATTTTGAACAACATAAACAATGTGGATGAATTATTATTATTATTATTACTTTGCTTATGTAGACTACAATTTTGCAGCAATATAAACAGGCTAAATTAACAATGGATTCAAGACCTTTGTTGGTTTTGTTTTCATAACAAAAATCATTTATTGTAAAAACGTAGTTAACCTTTACTAAATGTAAAAAAAATTGGTCAATTCCATCCAAATGTTTTAGACAATTTTACATTCAAAGAAAAAATGAGTCACCAGCTCTCTCAGTTTTACGTAAGGATATTAAATCATCAGTTTCAGAGTATCTTGAAAATAATTATTTAACAGGGCAAATGGTATGCTATGCAAAACATTATTATTTATTTATTTATTATTTCCCCTGAAATCACAAGTCCTCGGATGGAAGATCCGTTTTATCGCTTGTTTGTGATGCAAAACGAGACTCTGGGTTCGCATAATAAGGTGAAAGTGACGTTTAATGTCTCAGACAGCTTTGGGTGTGTCCACTTGTAGTTCGGTTCGTTTGGGTTCACTTGGACCAGACCAAAAAAAGAAAATGATTTGCTCCCGTCTGCCAGTGGCGCCCCCAGAAAATGTTAACAGGGGTGGCCAAATGAGGCCACAGTAAATTTTGGGGGTGGCACATTAAAATAAAGGGAAAAAAAATTAAGGGTTTGCAAAATAGACAAAAAGTTATATCTCTGTGAGTTCTAGGATTTTATCGATAACGATAATTACACTATTTTGCTGAGTGTTATTGTGCTGATATCTTGTTTTTAATTGTGCTGACACCTGATTTTTTTTTTTTTTACCTTTACACCATTGTTTCTAAAAGTGTGCACCATATTTTAGGTCAAATACTTTTATTTGGGCTGTTACCAAGCAAATGCAATCAGTATCAACAAAGTTGATCTTTGCAATGCAGATAAAACAGAAGCTGCATCTGAAGTGTCATTTAGATGTTTTTACAAACTGTTTAATGCAGCTCCGTGGAACATGGAATACTTTAACCTGCAGTTACAAATGAATAAATAATGTTTTGATATTTTAAAGATAAAACATTGAAAACTGATGTTTGAAATTATTTAAAAAATGAAAAGGTTCCATTAAATGTGAAATTAAAACCGCCAATAGGTGGCAGCGAGTCACTGTTAATAAGTGAGTCATTGCGATTGAACCGATTGAACCGATCATTTAAACGGTTGATTCATTCAGGAACAAAACACTTTAATGTTGCTCGGAGACGCAAAACTGTGGCTGTAACAGCTGCTGCACTTTTTTTTCACTTCTTTAAATTAATAGTACCCACTGCAAATCTTCCTAGGGGTGGCCGCAGGGGTGGCCAGAGTTTATACAGGGGTGGCCATGGCCACCCCTTGGGGGCGCCCCTGCCGTCTGCTGGCGTTCACATTTTAACACCGAACCTAAAGGCAGAGTGACACGTTCACAACCTGATTGGTTGGCTTGAATGACGTATATTTATATTTGGGTGTATGATATCAAAGCACCCATTAACCCATCGGTCTGCTCAGCGCCGCTTCAGTGCTTTACCGCTTCGCTTGCTGCCTGGTCCGATCAGTAGACTTTATAAAACAAGGTCCGAACCAGATAAGAGTTCGATTGCCCCAGCAGGACCACTCGTTCATATTACCGCGGTTCTTTGCGTCATCAAGCCAGGAGTTGTTTACGCCGTTGCTTAGCAACTGCGGGAGAAGGCGGCAAATGCATAACATTGCTCTTTGCACTTTTATATATTCATGTTTTTGATCCTTCGTTTTGTTTACAAAGCTTCGGTACATAACGCACTAAGGTCTGTCTTACAAATGTACTGCAAATACTCTAAAGAACACTGAAGGCGGACAGAATTGAAATGTACAGCTCTCTGCTTGCAGTGCGTCGGTCACGCTCGTCGGGAAAGTGAGTGAAACACACACACAAACACACATTTTTATCAAATAATACGTCATTAATAGCGGTTCACTCCCACGATTTGGTACGATTGCGTTCACATCAGCAGGGAACCATACCCCAGACCACCTTTTCTAAGGGGGCTTTAACACTGGCAGTTTAGTGGGGATAGGGGCACGGTTCGCATGAAAAATCACTAATGTGAACGCTGTCGTCGGACCCTGGTGCGCACTGGGGTACCGAACCCGAGACTACCTGGAGAAGGAGGTCTGAGTTCGGTTGCTCCCAAACTGTGGCGCAGTTCGTGTGAATGTCCAAGCAACACAGACTCGGGTGCACACTTGTTCAGGAAGTATCCCGCACATGCGTAACACTGTCGATATCAGTTTCCTCAACACGCGAGAACCATGAGTGGCAGGGGAACGTTGATATGTGCTGAATTACACCATGCAATTATCATAATCTACAGTGCATAATATCATCCAAAGATTCAGAGAATCTGGAACAATCTCTATGTGTAAGGGTAAAGGCCGGAAAACCATACTGGATGCCCGTGATCTTCGGGTCCTTCGACAGCACTGCATCACATACAGGAATGATACTGTAATGGAGATCACAACATGGGCTCAGGAATACTTCCAGAAAACATTGTCGGTGAACACAATCCAACATGCCGTTCGCCGTTGCCGGATAAAACTGTATAGGTCCAAAAAAGAAGCCATATCTAAACATGATCCACAAGCGCAGGTGTTTCCTCTGGGCCAAGGCTCATTTAAAATAGACTGTGGCAAAGTGGAAAACTGTTCTGTGGTCTGACGAATCAAAATTTGAAGTTCTTTTTGGAAAACTGGGACTCCATGTCATCCGGACTAAAGAGGACAAGGACAAGGACAAAGAAGTTGTTATCAGCGTTCAGTTCAGAAGCCTGCATCTCTGATGGTATGGGTTGCATGAGTGCATGTGGCATGGGCAACTTACACATCTGGAAAGGCACCATCAGTGCTGAAAGGTATATCCAAGATGTAGAAAAACACACAGTGGTAAACATGGACTTTTCCCAACTTTTTTGAGATGCGTTGATGCCATAAAATTTAAAATCAACTCATTTTCCCCTTAAAATGATACATTTCCTCAGTTTAAACATTTGATATGTCATCTATGTTGTGTTCTGAATAAAATATTGAAATTTGAAACTTCCACATCATTGAATTCTGTTTTTATTCACAATTTGTAGTGTCCCAACTTTTTTGGAATCGGGTTTGTAAAGTACTAACCTTAATAAGCACTTACCACATAATGTCAACACGTGTCTGTTCACTAAGAGAAAGTTACAAAGAAAGGCAAACACTGTGTGAAATGTAATTTGCTTGTACCATTAGATGTATTATATCTTATGTGCCTTGCTTTGAAGCAAATAATAAAGACATGATAGTAAAACTCTTGCAGCCATTCACTCTGGGACAGTGACAAAACTAGAGAGAGCAAATTAATAAAGGTTAGACTTCTTATCTACTTGCCAGTTGGTAAAAAAAAAAAAAACTAAAAAAAACACTGCTTTGTCTTTCATGACACATTAAAAATGACACCTACTAACATTTTTGTTTAAGCATAAAGTGTCTACACTGGTTCTCTGGATCAGTAACTTTTACCAAAACTACTGTGGTGACCAATTGATATGTTAATCATACCACAGGTACTTCACAGAATACCATGGTACTGCCATGTTACAAATGTTGACTAGTTATCTAGAGGACTCAAATATTTAAATGTGAATGTTATTTTCATTACAAAGCGGGTTTTGCAACGTGGCCAATGTGTTCCACAGAGCAAAGTTAAATTTGAGTTCCATATGAGCACTTGCAGGTTTCTGTAACCAGATCCACCATTACAGCAAAAACAAAGAATTAACAAATGACAGGACAACAGAATCTGTTAAATCCCTTTAACAAAAAATACACTGCAAAGATAGCAGTCTTCTGTCTTTTTTAACCAAATAAATAGTACAAATAATAAAATAACTCTCCCTAGATCGGGACCAATCTGGAAGTTGGTGCTTGAGATGTAAGGCTTCCACATCAAAATACTTTCATGGTTCCTAGACATACAAAAAAATGCTATTGTGATTATGAGATGGGCCCTTGATAGTGCAAACCTGCTCCCATGGCTTGAGCAATCAAATAAATAGTGTAACAACATCAGCGGCACAAGGAATGCATTTCCATTCCACTTGGTTCCTCCAAACCAAATAACACAAGATCAAAGTCAAGCATAGTAAACTAAAAATTTTTCGGCTTTGCTTTCATCACTAGTTTTTTTTTCATCTCCTCCTCCTCCATACGCATGTCCTCTTCATCCTCCTTGATGCCCAGGCGTAAACTGAGGCAAAAACAGAAACAAAAACAGGTGTCATTAAGGAACATAATTTCTGCCGGTCCTCTGCATAAAGGGAGAGAAGCATTTCATTTGAGTCTATCGGAAACTCAATCATCACGATCATTTTCTCTTCTTAGCATTCTTCCGCCTCATCTCCTCAAGTTCTCTTTTTTCCTCTTCCTGGTCCTCATACACTGCCATTTGCAGGCTAATCAGACAATCAAGGGCAAGGCAAGGCAAAAAAAAAAAAACACACAGAAAAGAAGGCAATAGTGTGATGATTTGGTGAAAATGGTGACGAACCAAAGAAGTTTGTCAACTAATATTTACCCACTTGTAGTTTACAGCTGAAATCTTACCTCCTCGCTTCCTCTTTCTGCTGGTCCTTCCAGCTGCTCTCCATAAATTTCAACGCATAGTCGCTTTCATCTTTATATCTGTTAAAACAAAAAAAACAAATATACCACAAAGTAGACAAACTCCTTGTAATTTAAGGATAAAGACATTTTATGCAAATACGCAAACATCTGTATAAACATGTTTCCTGTAACTGGTGAGATCAAATACCAGCGTAGAGTATTTTTCAAGCCCAAGGATATTTTATGTAACCTTAAGCTGGGTAAAAACTCACTTGGACTTATCATAGCCAAAGATTTCCCTGATATGTTTTGAAATTTCATCTTGGTCTTCTCCTTCATCGTCGATGAAGTCGTCCATCTCAGAGTCAAAATCTTCCTCATCCTCATATTTCCGTTTATAATTGGATGTTATGGGGGGCAATGCTGGTCCTTTAAAAATAGCAGGAGTAGAGGGGATACAACTTCAAAAAAAAATTTAATGCACACAAAACATTAATGTTGCTACTGATTACAAATTAAAATTATATTTTATAGAATATAAAAATGAATACATGTTCAAATAATTCAGAAACTCATTCCAAAAGAAAATTCAATACAATTACTTGGAGCAACAAACAAAACAATAACTGATACACAAAAATTAATGCAATAAGGATCTTTCATGGCTTCTCATGGTCAACTGGTTTAATAATATCTTTAACAGGCTGTCTGTTACCAGCAAAAAAAAAAATATTCAAATTGTTTCATTAAAGTCATAGAAACAGCATCTTTTCTCCAGAAACTGCTTTCTGTATGAGAAATAAAATGCTGGACAGGAACCGATTTTGTCCATCAGGAACTGATTGCATGTACTGTAGAATTCTATAGGTTGCATACATTACAGGAGTTGAATAAAATTGAATAGAACATTAACCAGACATGGTTAGCAAGTGACTTTGACACAATTTTCATGTCAACACCAGATAGGAAATGTGTACGAGTATAACATTTACTATGGTCTAATGAATTTTCACATCAACTTCAGTTGCAAGTTCTTTACATTAAGTGGAATTTGTTTTGAAGGACAAGTAAGGTTTTTTCACGATACCATAAACATGTTACGATACTATCATGATACCAAGTAGTATTGCGATGTGAACTGAGAGATATATATACACTGTACATATTACACACGTGTAGTAGCAAGTAGGGCTGTCAACGAATATTCTAAATTCGAATATGTAATCGAATAGTTTAAAAAAAACTAATTTCGAAGGTGAAAATTAATATTCGAATAAAAAAAAAATGTGGAAAAAAAGGCCCACTGTAGTAGAGGCGTGGTTGTCTGCTTTGCAAGTGGGCGCGCTAGCGCGCCTGAGGGTTCAGGGACAGGTCACAGCCTCACAGGAGTCGCACTGTCTGGCACAGCATCACTGCTGAAAGTTGACGCGTCTTCATGGAAGATGCCAGCAAGTGCAGAGCCCAACTCAACCGCAGCAGAGAAAATGAGGTAAAATTGTTGACCCGCGAGATAAAGTTGTATGCAAGCTATTTAAGATACAGTTAGCAGTTAGCATACCATTCGACCACTAGCAACATGGTCACATCTCAAAAATGTGCACCCAAATGAGCATGGCATAATGTGTGGAACTCCAGCTAAACAGTCACGTCTTGACACTTAACGTTACTTTGCATCGCTCGCCGCAAGCTCTTTGTCTGCAACACGACAAGAGGCCATAACGGATCAAATAATTTCGTTCATTTGTAGGGACATGAGACCGATCAGTATCGCGGATGGGGCACGCTTCGGGGAGTTCTGTCAAGCAATGCATCCGAGGTTTGATTATTTATCGTTTCATGTCAAGGAAAAGTTCCATGTTTCCACAGCACAGCTCGCTCGGAGCATTCAATGCCAGCTCTATATGCTGTAAAACTTCAATTAATATTAATAATATTTGTTTCAATCACTGAATGAAGCCTGCTATATTTGGGACAACAGTCGCGACCTTAAATTGCTTGCACAAAAATTTGTTTGTTCATTTAAACCATTATGCGCAGAGAAGGTGAGGGTGAGAGAGCGTGAGGTCTGCAGTCTTGGCCATTAGTTGATTTCCTTGTTTTTGTGTAGGTAATACGTTGTCATAAATGTTTAAACTTAAATAGACTATCTATAAAAGTAGTTATGTCTCTTTGTATTATTTTTGCCTGTTATTGACGTAATGCGCGTCATTGACAACATGCGCTACCAGATGTTCGAATAGTTTGAATATTCGTGTATTTTTAGAGGGAATATTCGAACGTCAATTTTGAGCAATTTTGACAGCCCTAGTAGCAAGGACATATTTTTTAGTCGCGATACTACCATAGTACCGGTAAACGGTGCAACCCTAGTAGGAAATACTTTGTGTTATCTTTGGACTGGGATCTGTTTAATCATAAGTTCTCTTAATATTAAAAAACAGAAATCATGAAACACTTGCCCATTAAGAGATTCTTACCGCAACCCTTACCAGGAGGTCTAACCAGGATCCTGTGGCCTGAGGGTCCAACCACTGTCTTGGGGCCTTGAGGGCCCAGAGGTCTTGGAACCATCCCAGGTTTCGGTGCAAAGTTTTTTGATGAAATAGTCTCTGAAACAACAGTGCACTGAGGTCTTCCAGGGCCAGAGCCCATGCCATTTAACGGTCTCCCAGAAACACTACCTCCCATCCTGCTTGGTCCATTTATGGAGCCCCTGGAGCTTCCAGGAACCTGCTGAGCTTGCAAACTACCACCTGATCTTGGTTGCTTTGAGGGATCACCAGAAGAAGGTCGTACAAGTCTGTTGCTCCCAGGCCATGTTAAATGTCCTGGTTTTGCTTGTTTCTGAGGTTGCCCACCCCTTTCAGAGTTACTAGGTCTACCTTGCCCAGAGTTTTTGGGTGGTTCTTGACCTGGTCTAGCTGCACCAGGAGCAACTCCTGCACGACTTCCTGAAATACATGATTTCCCTTGAGGTACTGAGATACTCCCCTTCTGTGGGATAAGGTCACTTGAGGTTGTGGGTCTTTGGCCTAATGAGGGTCTGGTTGGTGCTTGTTTCGATTGAAACGACGCACCATTCTTCATGGCAGCTTTACCATTTAAGGCACTTGAGGAGCCTGAATTTCTGTCTCCATGCAGCTTGGCAGAACTTGGAGTTCTTTCACTGAATGCTTGAAGCTTTGGCTTTTTGCTGGTACTACTTGACTGGTACTTTTCCCCTGATGGCTTGGGCAATTTCTCATTTTTGCCATCTCGGTCTACATTTTTCTTTTGTGAATTTGAGCTGGATTTGTGTCTTGAATTCTTGTCTGGTCTGGCGTCCTTCCCTCTATCCTGATTCTTAACTCTGCGCTCCATTTCAAGTTCCCGAATCTCCTCTGCTGTTCTAAGCCTCTCTTCAGTCTTCTTCACTACTTTAATTTCAACAGGTTCAAACTGCTTCTTTTCCGCAAGTTTCAATAGGTCTGCAAAGTTCAGTGATGCTGGTGGGGGCCTTCCTGGAGCACTGGGTTTTTTTGGTTTGCGGTCAAATTTGGAGGACTCAGCCCGAGATTGAGGCTTGACAGGCATGCTTTGTTCTTCAGATTCAGAATCTGTTCCTTCACAGTAGTAATTATCACCATCATCATCTTCATCATATGGGTTCAAACTTTCCTGCTCTTCCGATCTATCCCCCTTCGACCTCCTGCTTTTGGGCTGATCTATGACAGGGATGCCATTGTAACCTCTGAAATTGTCCTTGGTACGCGAAGCCATTGCTCTTGCCTTCCTGTCTGATTTCAGCTCCACTCTTTTGGCCAACAATTCCTCTTTTGCTTTCTTACTCTGTAGTTCTAAGAATGAGAAAAACACCAAAATATACATCATATGAGAAATGCCATTGTTATTTTCTCACCCTAATGCCTTTCCAAAACCCTATGGCAGAATTTATGAGGGAAAAAAAACGTTACATGCGAGTATCAAATATAATCCATCAAGCTTTTGATAAATGTTTATTTGTTCATCTTTCAAACATCGTCTTGCATTGCTTTATATGTTTTGCCCCCACAATAGTATTGGAGGATATTGATCAACAACTGATATTTATATGCATTAAATAGTTTTAAGTAGTCTGCTACACTATTATAAAAATCTCACTGATTTATATTACATTTCATTTTACTTTTTGGCCATATAAATATCAGTAGCTGCACCAAATTGCATGTATCATGTATACAGTACACTCAGTTTGGGCCTCTGTGTTTTTTAAGCTCCACATTCTCCTCTATCAAAATGTGTTAGCCTCATTTACCAAATATGATACTCAAAAACATGTTGGGATTACATTTCTAAAAATATGATTTTTCAGACTGCTATTACTTATGTCAAGCTTTAGACAATTATACACGCCTGAACCAGCCAATCCAGGTCTCCAGGATTGCTAGAAACTTCCTGGCAAGTGTGTATGAACTGTTGGAGGTGTCAATATTTGAAAAGGACTAACTAAATCAATACAATTAGGTATTATAAAAGGGTTTCATATAACTTGTTTGCTAGAGTTACATGATATACCAGCACAGAGATGCACAAATCTTTGCAACAATTTTATAGTAGTGAAAAATGCATTAAAGGGAAAAAAGAAAAAAAAACTGCAGGTGGTTTGGGATGGATCGGTTGAGAGATGTTCCTAAAAAGTACAAAGATTAACCAATTTTGGGGGGATGTTGCTGTGCTCTGTGCAAGCAAAGTCAGTAGGCTTCAGTCCAATGCGATAACATAACTAGAAAATACAGTCTAGGTCAAAATAACTAGAAACTGGAACGGAGTTAAAATTACTTTCTGGTTTAAAAAATTCGTACAAACTTTAAAAATAAAATGACATTTTATTTGGTTTATGTCAACCCTGATGTGGCATACTTAGATACAAGTCACATGGACTGCTATTATGGTGCTTATAAGGTAATTTTCATTATCTTGACAGCATCCATCCCATTTCATTTTATTTTTATGGAAAACGGCAATCTTTTTGTAGTTTTACAGGTTGGCAATGGCATGACAGTAATTAAACAATGACTTGGATGGACTATGTATTTGAAGATATACTATGTACAGCTAAACCAGGTTTAAGAAGAAAAGTGCACCTTTTTTCTTTTGGTCCACGGCCTGTTTTTTCAAGAAGGCCTGCACCGCAGCCGAATTAACTCCTTTGACTTTGACATCTTTCTTCGGTGGACCGGTTTTCAAGCTATACCGCTTCTAAAAAGGACAGACATGAGAACCATAGCAATGCAAACAAGTTATATTTAATTAAATTGGAAGGTTTTTTTTTTCCTCAATACATGGGCAACATTAACTAACCCTGCCCAAATCACGATATACTGACATGTTACATGTTGAATTAATCAAACTACAAGTAGTTTAATCTACCAAAGTCGACCTCGATTGCACATTTAAGTCTACTATAAATTTATTAAACAATAAATTATGTTGTATTTGTTTGTTTTATGAGGATGATGTTTATTGTTTTTTTTTTTCATGGGCAATTCTCGTACATACCGGTACGTTGCTGAGACCTTGGTTTTGGGAGGCGATGGACAGCACGTTGTCGAAATCCATGATCCCTAACTGTTCACAGCTCACTTATTTAGCTAATATTTATAGCTAACGCTCACCAATTGACAAACACTAAACTCAGGGAGCTTTGGGGTCCGTAAACACAGTCTGTAAATCAACTGAAATCAGTCCTGATGTTAAAACCAAACGAGTATTGAAGGAAGGAGAAGTAAACCACAGAGGAAACCCTCGATCAAACCAGGTCCCTTCAGCTGCTGTTCGCCATATCTGTTCCACTGTTGTGCATTTAAACCCTTAAACTATGGAGAGCCCGACAGATTAATACATAAAGTTTCGTTTTTATTCGTTCAGTGACACCGGGTCAGTTTCCCTAAACTGTCACTGAACGGCGTGAAATAGTGAAGCTATAAAAACACCGCGAATGTGGAAAATCCTCATCAGACCTGCTGCGATCGAGAAGCAGCTATAAAAACCCACGTCATCCAGTTCACGTTGACACGTTACTTCCGGTTGCTTAAGACACGCGTTTGATCTTCTATCATAACATTTACATAATGCTTTTCACTTGTTCTTTCTCTATTTTACTTGTTCTTTTTTTATAGACAGCAAATGGGATTTCTAAATGCAAATGCACTACTTGTAAAATAAGCTAAGCTAAGTATAATTATATATAAATGCGTTTATATATACACACACACACACACATACACGTACATACAACACACATACATTTACACAAACTGAATCAAAATGATAAATGAAAAAAAACATAAATCATCAAATAGATCAAATCTATGGTCAGCACAAGTAGCTACAGTATTACACACTCATTTTCTTTTGCATTATAAATATTTATTATAGACAAAGCTTGCAATACCAATACATCAGTAATTTAGTTAAGGTAATATTACCGACCTTTTATGAAAATAGTGAGTAGTGAGGCTATATTATTTACTAAATGCTGCCACAAGGTGTCGATACAGATTCTAGAAACAGTTCAGCTGTATGTTTACCGTTAACGCATCTAAACTCATTTTATTATGATTTAGAATTTATATCCAACTCGAATTATATATAAGAAATATATGTTGACGATAAAACGTATTTAAACCACGATGAAAGGACTAAAGGGCACTGAATGTGCTGTATGTAAATATCGCAGGGAAGTCCCTCCCACATGGACACATTTGCTGAGGCTCGCCGTAATATCAACACCTTCCCGCATTCTGATTGGACAGGGCTTGTTTTTACCCGCAAACTCCGCCCACTCTCCCCTGCCGCTGATGATGGCCTGTCCCAAACACAAGACAAAAACAAATTTCGTGTGCTCTGTTAGCGACGCCTGGTCCGTTCATCCCCCCGCAGGCTGTTCAACCGCAGACAAAGATGGTTTCTCCGGTCACTGTGGTGAGTCTGACACCCCTGTTCACTATGAAAGCTTTTCACCCAAACATCCTCCTATAATCGACACGATCACTTCATAAAGCATGATTAGTTAAACTCAGATCGGCTCTGCATAATGAATAAGTGTTTGGTGTGACCGTTTTCATTTCGTTTTCCTGCATTGCTTCGCTCCGCCAATCACTTCTTCTTCATATTCTCTATGCCGTATTGGTTGTTATTTTTAAAATGATGCTTATATTGACCTGTCGTTAAGGGTATAACGATCCACATATATGATGTGCTGACATCATTGTTTGTTTAAAATGTATTTTCGTCAATGCATCCTTGAGTCTGTTATCTTGAGAATAACAATGAGCACGTGATCATGGCCAACATGCACATGTTTACTTTACTTCTACAAACCATGTGATATATGATCGTGAACTGTGGCTGGTTTATTTATGCAAAGATTCCATTGATCTAAAATTAAATAAAGCACGGTGCAATTCGCTGTGCAGCGTTTCTCTCTCTCTCTCTCTCTCTCTCTCTCTCTCCATTCTCTGTATTTCCCCATTTTTCTCTGCTTTTATCTGCTTTCAAAGAGCTTTATTCAAACGGAAACTCTCCTGACAAACCTTTGTTCCTCTGACATACAGACACATGCATTATGACCCAGTTCATGCAGCTTCTCTTGAAATCACTTTAGTTTTGCTGACATAATCTAGATTATACTGTTTCAGTGAACCATTTTGTTTAAAATGTCCTCTGTTTTCAACACCTCTCTTCATTTGTTTATATGTGTGTATATATATATATATATATATATATATATATGTATGTATGTATACACACACACAGACATACTTGACTTTTTCTAAATATTGTTAATCTCCATATCTCGAATTTGGAAGGAATATTCCTGTAGGTATACCACTGTTATACTAACATGCTTGACAAAATAACCAAGGCATTTCAACAAAACACTTTATTTTGTGGAAAGCACAGCGATCAGAATTAGAGAACAGTAACCACTGTAGCATGAAGAAAGATTACATCTAAAATTGTTGAGGGTTACAGATGTAAGAGATTATTAGGAACCGTAGAGGGCCTTGCTTTGAATGACTTCAACACATCTGCGGCTGCTGGACATCACTAGTTTCTCAGACTGTGCTGGTGTGATCTTATTCCGCTCTTCTTTTACGTCTCTTCAATATTTTGGTGATTGTAGAGGGTTTATTATAGCAATAACTTTGTTGCCAAGGATTTTCCAGAGATTTTCTGTTGGGTTTAGGTTTCTGGGCTGGCCATTTCAATATTTCATTTCAATTCTCTATGCTTCAAGGAACTTCTTTGCTCGTTTTGCATTGTTTTGCATGTAAATTGCCGGCTGATTGGGAGATGCGTGCAGGGAAGGTAGTACTGCGTGTTGCTGAAGAGGTTCTGATAAATATATGCATTCACTCTGCCATGTATCTGTATAAGAGGCCCAACTCCTGCTTCAGAAAACATCCCCCAAAACCATGATACTTCCTCCTCCAGCTTTCATTGAATTATTTACACTTTGGGTTCAGTCTTTCCCCAGTTTATAATGTTTATAACATAATGTTTTCCATCCGACCCAAATAAATTAAACTTGTTCTCATCACTAAAGTGAACTTTGGGCCAGTTTTTCTCTCTCCACACAGTGTTCTCCTCAGCAAAGGTTAGTTTTGACTTTTGATTCTTTCTGTTGATGAGGCTTGGTCACTGCAGAGTGCACTTTCAGTCTCACTTCTCTTAAATGTGTCGAGACAGTTCCTTACCCTGTTCAGCACTGAACTGGCAAACAATTACAGCTGCAGTTGTCAAACCGATTCCCCATTGAGAGTCTGTGCATCATCTTGTCTCCTCTTGTATTTGTCTTATATAGATGAACAGGACTTTTGGGGGACTTGAATGTTTTGGTGTCATTGTAAAGCTGCAATATTCTACAAATCTTTTCTAGATTTGGAATGACCAGCTTCTCATGCAGTGGCTGAAATGATCATCACTTTGGCTTTCATCTGGACCGCCTACTGTCGCAGGGTTTCAGTCACCTACATATATTTGCTATAGGTAGATATATTTGAAATAAATGGTGTCTGTATGTTTACAGTTGAGCTTTTTTCTTGAGTTGTCACCTGTTTAAAGTTTGTAATTTTATACAATGTATTAATAAATCTAAATATTTGTCTTCATGGGATAGATTTGGAGAAATGCATCATTACATCACTTGCTCAGCAATGGATCCTCTGCATTGAATGGGTGCCGTCAGAATGAGAGTCCAAAAAGCTGATAAAAACATCACAATAATCCACAAGTTATGCAAATAATGTGTACAATTGTGTAATTATATTACTGTACTACTCTCTCTAAAACGTATTGCATTACGTTTTAGTACTAATTACTTTCTGATTCCTATTTCAACCTTGACCAGTTGAACAATACAAAAATAAACGTTAAACTTCTCTTTTAAGTGAAAGTGAAAGTGAAGTGTCGTGTGGCCAAGTATGTTGACTCATACTCAGAATGAGTGCTCTGCTTTTAACCCATCCAAGTGCACACACACTGTAGTGAACACACACCTGGGGAGCAGTTGGGGGTTTGGTGCCATGCTCAAGGGTCTCACCTCAGTCATGGTATTCAGGGTGGAAGAGAAATACATTACTTAGTAATAAATTAAACCTAACACTGGTAATAGGCAAATCCATCATGATATTTATTTACTTTAAACCATTGCTTCCATCTAAAATATATTATTTCATAAAATTGCACATAATTCATCTAATCTGAATTAGGAAATAAAACGGCACATATCAAGCACTGTTTACAAGGAAAAACTGTCCAAAATAGTTGCCAGAAGTCAAGTCACCTTTATTTATATAGCGCTTTTTGTGTCAAAGCAACTGAACAACATTAATTAGGAAAACAGTGTGTCAATAATGCAAAATGACGTTTACAAAAGTTCATAATCATTGAATTCAGGGATGTCATCAGCTCAGTTCAGTTTAAATAGTGTCTGTGCAATCATTTGCAATCAAGTCAGCGATATCGCTGTAGATGGAAGTGCCCCCAACTAAGCAAGCCAGAGGCGACAGCGGCAAGGAACCAAAACTCCATCGGTGACAGAATGGAGAAAAAACCTTGGGAGAAACCAGGCTCAGTTGGGGGGCAGGTTCTCCTCTGACCAGACGAAACCAGCAGTTCAATTCCAGGCTGCAGCAAAGTCAGATTGGCAGAAGAATCATCTGTTTCTTTGGTCTTGTCCCAGTGGTCATCTGAGACAAGGTCTTTACCTTTACCTGGTCTTTACCAGATCCCCTGTCTCTGCGGCTCATCTAGTTGTCCTGGTCTCCGCTGTCTTTTAGGGCTATAGAGGTCCTTTCTAGGTGCTGATCCACCATCTGGTCTGGAACCAGACTGGATCTGGTGGCTACGGTGACCTCAGAATAAAAGAGAAACAGACTAATATTAGCGTAGATGCCATTCTTCTTATGATGTAGCAAGTACATCGGGTGTTATGAGAAGTGTTCTTGGTTACGGTTTACCTAATTAATTAACGGATTTGGATATTAGAAGCGTTTTAGTGTGTTATGTGTAAGCCAGGATAAAGAGATAGGTCTTTAAAGAGTAACTAAACCCTAAACCAACTTTTTTTAGTTAATGATCTATAAGAATGGGGCTTTATTAGTGCTGTTCATTGATTCGAGTAACTTTTTTGACATTTGAGTATAAAGTGTTTTAATTCTACAATATATGGTGTAAAAACGTGTGAGTGCTGCCCTCTTCAGGTTGAACGGTGGCTACTGCAGTTGATATTTCCTATTGGATGTTGCAGTGGCAAGTGACGTAAGCGGTGGCAGGTGACGTAGGCAACTTCCAGCTCACCACGCCCCTTGGTACGAGCTACCACGCCCTTGCCCTTGACAGTATAAAACCATCAAAATCACTGTAGTGAGTCAGGAGCTGGAATTGCGAGTATTGGTAACGACCAGGATAGACTATTATAGCATCTATTTAGCATAGCAATTATATAGTTATTTAGATCTTCAAGTTAGCGTAGATTTATCTGTATTTAGTACAGTGGTCAGGGTGGTACGGAGGTGTGTTGCTGGTTGCTACAGCACTGCTGGACTGCATAGTTTACCAGCAGACTTTAAAATTAAGCGCCAGTGGTTGCATGCATTTGGCCTGGAAGACTGCAAGTTCCCGCCTAGAGCTTGAGTGTGCAAACTGCGTTTTACACGGGATTGCTTCTCCAATGCAATGGAGGTGGAAATGGGCATCTCCACACAGCTCACGCTGAAAAGTGACGCGATGCGGGAGTTAAGACAGCAGTTTGAGCCAGCGGCTTGAATTGATATGAACAGACACCTTGACACCCTCCACTTCAGGTAAAAGTGGGGGAGAAAAGTCCTCTACTTCAAATGATCGCTCTGTTGCAAAGCTACTTGCGTCATTACAGTCACTCTCCATTTTAGCGTCTCTGACAGCAGCTGTCAATCAATCCGTCACTGCGAGTCTCAGGATCACACCGCACTCGCTCAGCCCCGCCCTAGGTTCGTCCCCTCTATCTCCGCTGTGATCTGCCCACTTTTCAGCATTTTTCAAATATTGTCAGTGGGTGGAGTCAGGCTCTGAGCAGGGGTTTAGTTACACTTTAATCTAGATTTATGATGAGCACCTGCCCCTTGGTGCCCAAAGTGCCCTTTTGTGAAAGCAAAATTTCCTCTATTTTTTTTTTTTGTCATAACGTACCCTTTTGTGAATGCCTGTCCATGCCCAATCTAAATATTAGTAAAATTTCGGAATAATAATTTAGCCGTAAATAAGATGACCCACATGATGACCTTTCACCTGACGACGATGACCTCCTCATCCGACCAGGACGATTAGTCACGCCGAAAGCTGGTTAAGTGGTGTTTCATTCTCAGCGAAGGTATTTTATATTTCTTTGCTTATTATTATTTTACAAGAACGGCGTGATGTGAGAACATGCAGATATGTTGTTTATATTGCGGTGTGTAGCCTGTAGTGTAGAAGCAGGGGGGCAGGGTTTCATATTTTTTTGAAGCACCCCTGGGCGCCGCCATTGGCTAGCGGACCCCCACCTGCTGTTAGCATTCCATTGACTCCCATTCATTTTGGCGTCACTTTGTCAGCGAATAACTTTACATCTGAGGTGTTTAAAGACTCCATTTGTCCATTAATTATTTCTAAAGAAACACGAAAATGTATAAAAGGCTCCATTACCTTTTATCTTACGTTATGGTCCCGTAGAAGCAGTTTTTGTAAAAAATAGGCTAATGATTGCGTCATAACAAGCGACTCTCTGTCGCACAGTAGAGAAATTACCATATGGACAGGAGGAGAAGCTCGCAGGCAATCTTTTACTGTCAATGAGGCAATCGGGGGAACGTGGAGACATAAAGGCAAGGGAGATAATTAATCAGAATACTTGACAAAATTTGCTCCTGTTCACGATCGCCTTCTCTGCTAGATTTGGTGGGTGATTCACATTTTTCTTGGCACAGCGATTAGAAGACTTACAGGTTGGTCATGTGACATCTATGTCATCAAGATCAGTTAGAGTCTGCGCAGTACGCCCAACCCCCAGGAAGTGCGTGCTTCTAATTGACTTCATTTTTCTCTGTTGAATCCAATGGGGTCGCTATGTCCATTTCTTGTACTGTCTATGTGTAGAAGTAACGTTAGCATGCTGTTTGAGGGAGAAACGTTTCACAGGCATTGAGGGCAGAGGCGTCATGCCCATTCAAAGATTTCTGAGCCAAGTGCATTTTAAATGCAGCTTCCAAACGAAAAAAAAAAAAATAGCCGAATAATATTTTTTACTATTTGAAATAATCACACTGGTGTGATTAGATCGTTCAGTGCACAGCATCAGCTGCTAAATTCAAATCTGTGTTCGCTGGCTGGCGCTGAGCCAGAGACAGACGCGCTTGTACAACGCTTCATGATAACCAATCAGAAACGGTTCTGTTGCGCTTATGAATGCAATGGCCAATCGGAGACGTGCAGAATAGTTCACTTGCTCCCTGACTGAATTATTTGGCGAATTCTCTCATCAGAAACAACAAAAATTGCAGATGTGCATAATGTAATGTAAAGTGCTTCAGTGATTTTAATGGGAGTTTTTGAGAGTGCCTGAACTCTGACTAGACTGAATGAAAATGTTCTTTGATAATGTAAATGTTCTTTACTCGCTGTAAAATGAAAGTGTTAAAATAAGTAACTTACAATATTGTTATTAAAATTTACATTAAATGCAAATTTATTCATATTAAAAATATTTTATGGCATGATATGGCACTTAAGTAAAAAGTCAGGGTTTTATTTGTAGTTAATAGATTACAGTACTTTTCCATATATTGATCAAATAACAATCTATAAAGGTGCAAAACGCGTTTACTTACACGTTTGAGAATCGAGATATTTCCTGATATATTAAGCATGTTTGGAATTGTTTTGAATAAAAAGGAAAAATAAATAAAACATAAGCCTATATCAGTTATACAGTGCTTTCATAGCATGACTTATACCCACCCCCATTGTGCCCCCTCAAAAATCATGATTGCATGACGCCCCTGATCGAGGGGTCTGGTCTTTTTTATGTTATTTCACTAAACTATTATTAAATTACAGTATTTATTTAATTTTTAACCCATAGAGTGCCTTAAAAATAATTATCCCAAAACTGATAAGGCTTATTCAGATTTTCTCATTCTCTGAATTATCATTATGAAAATAAAAACAATTCAGAAATTAATACAAATATAATTATATTTTAAATGTGACACATATTTTTTTCTACAACAGCAACAGTGTTTTATTTTATTTACCTTTATTTTACCAGGAAATAATCCCATTGAGATTCAGAATCTCTTTTTCAAGGGAATCCTGGCCAAGACGGCAGAATAATAGTTCCATTTTAAAAATACATATACAAACATTTAACAGAAAAAGACATTTTGGCAATTTAAACATCATCTCAACATATTCACCAGCAGCACTCAGTAACAGCAAATGCACATTTAGTACTCGAATAGTTCTTTATCCTCATTTTAAATTGTGTCATTGTTGGTAAATAGTCAAATTTTAGCTTATTCTAAAAATTTATACCAGGAAAAAGGTGCAAAAACTTTAAAAGCACTTTCACCTAAGACAGTTCGCGTTCGTGGAATATCATACATGATTTGGCCATATGATCTAAGATTACACTTCCTGTTAGTGTCTTTTGGAGTCAGAAGAGAACATAAGTAAGGAGGCAATTTACCAAGTATGGCCTTAAAATGAAAAATATACCAGTGTTCCAGCCTGCGATTGTGCAGAGATGGCCAACCAACACTCTCATACAAGTTGCAATGATGAGTACGAAAATTGGAATTAGTCACAAATCTTAGTGCTGCATGATATACTGAATCCAACATTTTCAAAGAAGCTTTGTTTGCATGCATATATAAAATATCACCATGATCCAGCATTGACATAAATGTTGTTTGTATAAGTGTTTTTCTTGTACTAAAAGAGAAACATCCTTTGTTTCTATAATAGAAACCCAACTTTATTTTTTTTGTTAGACCCTCTATATGCTACAGCAAGACCACTTTAGCCTGTAAACTCAATATCTCTCTGGAAATAAATTAAAAAATATCAATGTCAGCATAAAATGAATAATATAACTGACCTGCCATTAAAGTGCAGTAGGGCTGCAACTAACGATTATTTTGATAATCGATTAATCTGTCGATTATTTTTACGATTAATCGATTAATTGGTTTATGTGCTTATATTTTAGTTTTTTCCATTTTTTCCCCAAGTAAATTATTAATAAATGGTCTTTATCCTTCAGCATAGATTTTTAAGAGATTTTAACCATTTTGCATTGTCATATCCTCATTAAAAATATACCTGGAGTTGTTTTATTGTGTTAGTAATCCTTTGTCGAACTCTTCTGCAATCAGAACACTGACCCATACTCTAGCAAATTTCACAAGGAGATATCAAATGTTTTCACCATGGCAGTCCTTAGAGCTCCTAAAGTAGTTTAACATCCCGGACAAAGCTTATTAAGGAATCTTTCAGAACATATTTTCACGAAGAATAAGGATAAAACAGAATAAAATTGCAGTGCATTGTATTTTATTATTTACTGGAAAACAGCTTTATAGCTTTTGCTGTGAAATTGTAAACAATCCTTCGAAAAAAGTGCCAATGGCATGAAACCTGAATGGAACTCACAATTTAAAGTAAAATCCATCAGAAGGTTGTCCAGAAAAAAAAATTGGACACACACAAAAAACCTGCTGTGTGAAAAAGAGCAGTGAATACTTAGAAAAAAAGTGTATTTCAAATATCTTTAAACATTTATCTCTCTCATTCAGTCATAATTAGGCTGCACGACTGAATTTTGAACTGGTAAACGACAAACTGATCACAGAACATGTTTGTAAAGCTTTAAATGTTAACTGTTAAAAAGCAATGTTATCAGCTTTTACAACTAAACATTTGCAAACAACATTGTACTGGAGAATCTGCACAAATGAAAGTGTTAGGGGCCGTTCACATATCGCGCCTAAAAACGCGTGGAAAACGCTAGGCGCGCCACTTTCTCCTCCTTTCCAAAGCGCTCGTGCAGTTGCGCCCCTGAGGCGTCTGCCTTTGATAAGCAACCATGACGTGCTCTCTCCTTGAAGACGCGGAAATTTCAGCAAAGGATAAATTGATTTGCAGCTCAAAAAATCGTTTGCAGTAGCTCTGCTACTAAATTTATTTCGAAATGGAAATCCATATACAACTATGATCAGCTGTTCCTTTCATCTTGACTGAGCTTTTAACGTTGTTACGGGAAAGGATGAAGCTGATTGGTTAGTTCTTGTCACATGACCCGCGGTGCGCTTGCTGCATTCTGAAAAGTTGAAATGTTTTAACTCGATGCGGTGTTGGAAATAACGAACTTGAGCGCGCAAAAGACGCGATATGTGAACGTCCCCTTAAACAGTTCCGTAGTGCAGAGTTTACAGGTTACTCTTCTTTTTTGAAGGCTCAAAGTAATACTCCCACATCCTGCTGAATGCTGCAGAGACGCTGTTCGGGAAGCACGTGACAAAACGAGGCCAGCTATTGGCTATTCGCTACTTCTCCTGCTGTACTGGCTGAGTAAAACCTCCGGTGGCTCATTACTGCCACACTTTGGTCACCGCAGATTTGAAATATGCACGAAATGAGCCGCTTACGGCAAATAAAAGTTATTTAGCAACGAATCGATGACTAAATTAGTTGACAACTATTTTAATAATCGATTTTAATCGATTAAATCGATTCGTTGTTTCAGCTCTAAAGTGCAGTGTCAAGGAGATGAATAACACATGTAGCCTGTCATTTGGTAACATTGCAAAGGTGTTCAATTTTAGACAACAACAACCACAACAGTAATAATAATATTAATCACTATATTCTAGTGTATCAGTTGTTTAATGTTCAGTCTCACAATCTGAAGGTCGTGAGTTTGAGCCTCACACGGGGCAGCATGGTTCTCGGGCAAGTTGTGGCCTAATGGTTAGAGAGTCTGACTCGCAATCGAAAGGTCCGGCCGGCAGGAATTGTAGGTGGGGGGAGTGCATCTACAGTGCTCTCTCCACCCTCAATACCACGACTTAGGTGCCCTTGAGCAAGGCATCGAACCCCCAACTGCTCCCCGGGCGCCGCAGCATAAATGGCTGCCCACTGCTCCGGGTGTGTGTTCACAGTGTGTGTGTGTGTTCACTGCTCTGTGTGTGTGCACTTCGGATGGGTTAAATGCAGAGCACGAATTCTGAGTATGGGTCACCATACTTGGCTGAATGTCACGTCACTTTCACTCTTTCACTTTCACTTTTGTATCAATATTTAAGGTGGACTTATTAATTAGGTGCAAGAGTAGTAGTGATGGTTAAAATAATAGATTGATGCTGAAATAGTAGATTGTGGCTTGTTCCTAGATGGACAGAGAGTGGAAAGTAATAGATAAGATGAGGAGATGGAGATAGAGGAAGAAAAAGAGGGAAATGTAGAGGCACAAGTGACAGAAAGAGAGCAGGTAACAGCAAGCCAGGAGACAGAGGGTGGTGAGAAAAAGGAAAATGTAGAGGCACGAGCGTTTTCTATAGATTTTACTATAACAGCTGGTCTTAATCATTCTGTAGAACAGAGAAGAAAAAGCCATCAGGTTGGGACAATTTAAGACATTTCAGTTTCTAATCCCAGAGTTATTATTAGGTGGAAATAATTTTTTTTTTTTTACTTTTAAACTTAAAATTGTCTCTTCTAATCTGTTTCTTTTTCAAAACTGCATCGCAGCATTTGCTGCCATATCAATACATAATCATCCATATTGATACGCGAATCGCCAAGGAATGCATCACAATATATTGCTGTATTGCTATTTTGAACCGCGCTATTTAAAGCCTTGTTCCATGTCCCCCTTTTATACTTTGAGCACCTGCCCCTCCAAAGGTCTCTGCACGGCCCTGCTATAATGTAACAAGAGCTCATTCAAATAATGAGGTGCTAATCTATACAATGTTTGACAGGGAACCAGTGCAGTGTTGACAGGACCGGGCAAATATGGTCATACTTTCTGGTTCTAGTAAGAACTCTATCTGCTGCATTTTGGACTAGCTGGAGTTTGTTCATTAAGCGTGCAGAACAACCATCCAATAAAGCATTTCAAATAATCTAACCTCTAATTAAACGCATAGATTAACATTTCTGCATTTGACATTGAGAGCATAGGTCGTAATTTAGGTGTATTTTTGAGATGGAAAAATGCAGTTTTACAAACGTGGATTTCTAAGGAAAGATTGCTATCAAATAGCACACCTAGGTTCCTAACTGATGACGAAGAATTGACAGAGCAGCCATCAAGTCTTAGACAGCGTTCTAGGTTATTACATGCAGAGTTTTTAGGTCCTATAATTAACACCTCTGTTTTTTCAGAATTTAGCATTAAGAAATTACTCGTCATCCAGTTTTTTATGTCTACAATGCATTCCGTTAGTTTTTCAAATTGGTATGTTTCGCCGTGCCGCAAAGAAATATAGAGCTGAGTATCATCAGCATAACAGAGAAACACCGTGTTTCCTGATGATATCTCCCAATGGTAACATGTAAACTGTGAAGAGTAACGGCCCTAGGACTGAGCCTTGAGGTACTCCATACTGCACTTGTGATCGATATGATACCTCTTCATTCACTGCTACAACTTGATGGCGGTCATATAAGTACGATTTAAACCATGCTAATGCACTTCCTTTTATGCCAACAAATATTTCTAGTCTATGCAAAAGAATGTTGTGGTCAATAGTGTCGAACGCAGCCCTAAGATCCAATAGCACTAATAGAGAGATACAACCACAATCAGATGATAAGAGTGAGTCATTTGTAACTCTAAGCAGAGCAGTCTCAGTACTATGATACAGTCTAAATCCTGACTTGAAATCCTCACAGATACCATTTCTCTCTAAGAAGGAATATAATTGTGAGGATACTACCTTTTCTAGTATCTTGGACAGAATTCGAGATCACTCTGTAATTAACTAGTTCTTTGGGGACATATCCTAATGACAATGAGGAATTAATAATAGTCAGAAGATGATCTATGACTTCTGGAAGCACCTCTTTTAGGAGCTTAGATGGTATAGGGTCTAACATACATGTTGTTGGTTTAGATGATTTAACAAGTTTATACAATTATTCCTCTCCTATAGTAGAGAATGAGTGGAACTGTTCCTCAGGGGATCTTTGGTGCACTGTCTGATGCGATACTGTAGCTGATGGCTGCATGGTTACAATTTTATCTCTAATAGTATCGCTCTTAGAAGTAAAGTAGTTAATGAAGTCATTACTGCTGTGATGTTGGGAAATGTCAACACTTGTTGATGCTTTATTTGTCGTTAATTTAGCCACTGTATTGAATAAATACCTAGGGTTATATTTGTTTACTTCTAAAAGAGACGAAAATTAATCGGATCTAGCAGTTTTTAATGCATTTCTGTAGGATAGGTTACTTTCCCGCCAACCAATACGAAATACCTCTAGTTTTGTTTTCCTCCAGCTGTGCTCCATTTTATGGGCTGCTCTCTTTAGGGTGCGAGTGTGCTCATTATACCATGGTGTCAGACTGTTTTCCTTAAACTTCCTTAAGCGTAAAGGAGCAACTGTATTTAAAATGCTACAAAAAAAGAGAGAGTCCATAGTTTCTGTTACATCATCAAGTTATGAGGTTTTGGATTTGTGGTAGAAGTGATGGTTCTACCATACTTGTAACAAGAAGTAGAATTTCCAGTTCTAGCTATATGAAGTTTGCACAAAACTAAATAATGATCTGAAATATCATCGCTTGGCTGCATAATTTCAACACCATCAACATCAATTCCATGTGACAGTATTAAATCTAGAGTATGATTTCGACAATGAGTAGGTCCTGAGACGTGTTGTCTAACCCCAATAGAGTTCAGAATGTCTCTAAATGCTGATCCCAATGCATCTTTTTCATTATCAACATGGATATTAAAATCATCAACAATTAAAACTTTATCTGCAGCCAGCAGTAACTCTGATATAAAATCAGCAAAGTCTTTAATAAAGTCTGTATGGTGCCCTGGTGGCCTGTATACAGTAGCCAACATCATAGGGGATTTATCATTAACATTTGTTTCTCTGGATAATGTTATATGAAGCACCATACGAGTTATACTTAAAGCCTGCCCTTTACCTTTTGGACGCAGCTCATATTTATAACAGTAATCTTGGGGAGTAGACTCATTTAAAATAAAGTAATCATCAGGTTTTACCCAGGTGTCTGTCAGAAGTGACAAATTAAGGTTAAAACATCTTGATGAATTTGCACGCAAATTTTTATTTCACAAGGCATTAATAGATAGATTCATGTGGTTTACTTGTGGATTATTGTGATGTTTTTATCAGCTGTTTGAACTCTCATTCTGATGGCACCCATTCACTGCAGAGGATCCATTGGTGAACATGTGATGTAATTCTATGTGATGTAATCCCTTGTGGAGTTCACACACCTACAAACTTTCATTTAACAGCTCAGATCTATAATCAAAACACTTTACCACATTAATTTTAAAGATCTACACCACATGTTTACATTATAAAGTCTCCTCACATCAACTGGCTAGAAATCAGAAGTACTTGTTTCAAAGTGTCTCTAAATTTCAGTGTGACCTTTCTCAGTCTGAGGAGTACACCAGAATCTGATTAAAATATAAACTTGCTAACAATAGCCTTTTTCCACTTCCCCCACGGGCAAGGACTCAATCTACAAATTCCAAGACTTAGCAACGGACATGGACTGAGAAGAGGATTACGACAAGAAAAATTAAATAGTTTTGTTAGTATGAGTAACTGTCGTAGTGGTCCCTATTACATAAGTAATATTACTTGTATGTTATGTACCTTGTTGCTGAGTGCGGTGTTTACAGTATATAAGTACAGAAACTTCACGTGTAAAAAGGCAAATATTATTATTGTTTAAATGTACTGTTAGGGGTTTGCTCTTGTGAAATTATTTTGGGAACACTTTATAATAACTTTCAGTTAGTAGTCATTTATAATTGATTAGTTAATGATGAACTTATCATTTACAAAACATTCATAACCAATTAATAAGTGATAAGCTAACAATTTGTGTATGTTTTGTTAATTAATTTACAAGTGATTAGTTAATGTTGAACTAATCATTTACAAAACAAGACTATACATTCACAAATGATTAAGTAATATGCTAAAAATCTCATAAGTTAACTTAAAAAAATAGCATCATGAAATAATCAAACAGATCCTTGGTAAAAAGTTAATACATTGAAAAAATATATACTAAATTGTTTTAAGGCATGTGGTTGCAAATGATATATTTTAGCTACATTTACGTAAAAACAATTTTGAAAGTTAGTCAACTAAATATGTTTATTTAAATGTAGCTAAAATCAATTGATGTCAACCACTTATTTTAATTTTTTTTTGTATATTCAATGAATCATTGTTTTCAGTATAATTACTAGTTAATATATTATTAATATATAAATAATTGAAATGTCAACATTGTACTACTATCTCACAGCATTAAAAATACTGTACTCCTTGAGTCAGAGAAAACATCTGTCTTCACCCTCACCAGTCAGCCTTTACATTGCAGTACACACTACAAAGCATTCAACCCCTATTGTGTAAATGCATGATTAAACAATTTACAAAGCTTTCAGCATCCCTTAATCTAAAGCAGGGATCAGCAACCTTTTCGGCATGACGTGCCATTTTTTATTTTTATGGTTAACCACTGTGCCAACACACCCCGATATAATTCTGTATTTAAACGGTACATACACAATTTTTTATTATACGATAAAAAAAACGTTTTTTTAACGTTTAATCAACGTTAATGCACTGCTTTAATTGATGAACGTGCACACACAGACACACACACACACACACAACACACACCACTCGCACACAGAGATCTGAGATCGTGCTGTGCAAAAAGTAGCATTCAGAGTGTTGTCACGCTACTTTTATTAATCGATACTGAATCGCTACATTATATTTCTCAACAACAAAGGGGCAAAATCGCTTCATTGTCTGCAGAGAGAGACAATTTACCCCCTCCCCCACTTTCTTTCTCTCAAAATGGCCATATTTCAAAAAATTTTTCATCACTGGATATAGCTTTAGGTCATTTAACATTTCTATGGTAAAACGTATTATTAAAAGTTGACTAATGTTAATTGATTTGCAGCTTCATCTTACCTCACTCTCTTTAACGTTAAACTGACGCTTCGCGCTCTGCTTCTGTGAACAGTAAACCCCGCCTACTTTGATCTGATTGGCCATCTCAGTCATTTTGACATTGACGAGTGCTGTTAGACCGAGGCTTTGATCTGAAGCACCTAGTATGTGCAGTGTTTGCACGTGCATCCATGCAAGTTAATTCTCACACTTTAATAGTATTTGTAGCTCCTAACAGGCTGTGTGACTATGAGAAGTTATTACATCAAACTGTACGTCATTATACAGTTTTCCTTATTGCTTGCGTGCCAGCGATTATCCCTCTGCGTGCCACTGTTGGCACGCGTGCCGTAGGTTGCCAACCCCTGATCTAAAGTGTAAACTACTCATCAGTTGTAAATGTTTTACAAACCTGCCGGTTACAGGGTGTGTGTGTGTGTGTGTGTGTGTGTGTGTGTGTGTGTGTGTGTGTGTGTGGAGAACTACCAATGATGAGAAAAATATTTAAAACTGAGTAGTTTACACTTTAGTTCATCATTAACTAATCACGTATAAATGCCTTACAACTGAACATTATTATAATTTATTTGCTACCACAAGAACCAGGGGCGTCGCACTCGGTGAGAGGGTTCAACACCCGCACGTTTTCTGCAGTTTTTCCGCAGTTTTGCACAAACGCCTTACTACAGTCGCTCCTCCGTTTCTCTGGCCGCTCTGTGTCTGCACTCTCTGCGGCTGCCTCCTCTCCCCCTCCCTCTTATACTCCCTTTTCCAGGTATTTTGAATGAGCGTTTATGCTTTCGAGGTTTTTAAATAAGCTTGATATGTGTTTGGGAAGATGTTCTTTTATCGTTTTGTTGACATGTCGAGTGTTTTCGGTATTATATTTCGTTTTTTAGACTAATGCTCATTGCTATTATTGGGATATTTTTCAGCAGCTAGCTAAATTCGGTTATGTAACGTTATGTGGCATGCAATGTATAACATAACTGTGATGAAGAAGGCAGGGAATTGACGAGGAGGGGGGACAAACTGCCATTGTTAAGCAGTGTATTCATGGGTTCATTGCAAGTGCAACTGATTTTGATATTTTGAGCATTGTTTGTTGATTAGCTGAATACTTTTTTGGATACTTACCTGTTGAGGTGAATAAAGTCAGAAATGATGACATTGTTTGCATACCTGTTGAAGAACTATGAAATAAAAGTGTATATTATTTTAATGTTTAAAAACTGTAAGTTGTTACATTATTTATACCATCAGAGAAAAAGCTTTGTGTGGGCGTTTTTTTCTCTCCCCATTTCTGATTTGTTTGTTTTTTTTTTAAATGTAGGATTATTTTTTTTCCCAGCCAAACGTTGCAAGCCGGAAATATTCATCGTTTTTATTGTTTATAAACAAACCACATCCATCCCCTGCACTTTTGAAAAGCTTGCTACGCCCCTGACAAGAACACCCCAGTAACCACTAGGGGTGTGCACGGATAGTCGAACATTCGAATATTCGTTCTGCTCTAAGTATTCGATAAATAAAAATGATATTCGAACCCCCCCCCCCTCCAAAAAAAAGTTCACAATAAAACCTAATTTGGTCACTTTCTGTGATTCTGTTTCTGTGATTCTCCACGGCATATTTGAAGATGTATGCAAGCAAAAAATAATTAATGAATGAATAAGGGGC
Organism: Carassius carassius; assembly: GCF_963082965.1. Classification (NCBI taxonomy): domain Eukaryota; kingdom Metazoa; phylum Chordata; class Actinopteri; order Cypriniformes; family Cyprinidae; genus Carassius; species Carassius carassius. The sequence continues at coordinate 15,709,140 of NC_081804.1, forward strand.
CGTTCACATATCGCGCCTAAAAATGCGTGGAAAACGCTAGTCGCGCCGCTTTCTCCTTCAAAGCCCTCGGGCAGAAGCGCTCCTGAGGCGTCTGCCATTGCTAAGCAACAATGACGCGCTCTCTCCATGAAGACTTGAGATGTTTTTAACTCGATGCGGTGCGAACGCGCCTGGAAAAAAATGGGCGCGTCGCACCGCGTGCGCATCGCGATTGGCCGCTTCCATTATGAGCGCGCATACCGCGTGCCTACATTGGAAATAATGAACTTGAGCGTGCAAAAGACGCGATATGTGAACGGCCCCTAAGAACTGCGGTCTTCTACAGTACTTCAAATATGCCGTGGAGAATCACAGAAAGTGACCGAATTCAAGAACATTGTTGCGGCATCTCTCAAGCAACAAATAAACACTGCTAACTTAGAGAATGCAGTGAAAACTCCTCTTCTCGCGTCCGTCCTAGACCCTCGGGCACAAACATCTCAGGTTTCTCGATGAAAACATGAGAGAAGTAAGAAAAAACAACTTTTTTGAACATTATTAGAACATTTTCATTGATGCGAGTGGTGCGTCACCAACGATGAAGAGGATGCAATGCCCACTCGTCGGAAAAGGCTGAGCCAGTTCTTCAGCGATAATTACAGAGAGTCCAACCAAGACGAGTGGGAACAGTTCTTGCTGGAGCCATGTATTCCACCAGATGAGGATCCCATTCAGTGGTGAAACGAAAATACGAAGCGCTTCACAAAATGTATTCGCTTAGCACATCGTTATTTGTGAGTCCCGCCAACGTCTGTGCCGTCAGAGCGCGTTTTCTCCGCGGCCGGCCTTATTGTTAACAGACTTAAAGACCCGACTTTCCCCCGATCATGTATTTCTTAACAAGAACATGTTAAACAATAGAAAAAAAGCAAAAAAGATTTGCTGACAGTTTAAAAGTTTCAAAGTTAAGTCTACGTTCTACAATAGCCTAATTGCTGCAGGCTGCTTTACGTTTTTTCTTTGTTCACTTTTTTTTTTTTTGCTTTTAATCTGTACTTTTGTTTGTTTGCACGCATTGTTAAAGGTTTTCAGCTACAAAACACGATGTGTAATGTTCAAGCTTACTGTGTGTAATCTTGTTCAAAGTGACGGAAACAATAAATGTTGCTGTAAAATAACGTCTGTCTCATTAAACTTAATTTAAATAAACGAATATTCGAATATTCGTTTTTTGTGAGCTCAAATATTCGAATGTGATATTTGTGGAAAACGCCCATCCCTAGTAACCACTTGGCAGCACCCTTGCAACCAACCCTAGAAACCATCCAGCAATACTTGACTAGCAACCAACCTCCTAGAACACCGCAGCAATACCCTGGAAATAATTTTCTTCTGAGTATGATAAAATCCAGTCCTACAAGTATTAGTTAATACCATCCATCACCCCAGACAGAATTATATGTAAGAATACTTCTTTGCAAGATTAGACATGTTGTAACAGTATGACAGCTACTGCTCAATGTGGTATAAATGTCTTTAAAAAAAGACCCATTGAAGTCTTCCAGAATCATCCAGTTTTGTAAGGAGGTTGTGCAATCAGACAGACTCATATGACCCTATGGGTCACCAAAGAACACTTATGTTTTGTTCTTCTGTGTTTGGGGTGTAAGTCTATACTTCCTCCTTTAGGTTTTCTTGGTTTGGTGGTGACTATCCACACTGTCTGTTGTAGTAAATATGGCACTCAAGACAAAGGGCCCCACATTTCATTTTCATGGGACATTAAACTTTTAAAAATTTTCTTGGGTTTATTATACTTATGAGACTTAGCCATTGTCGTAGTTGTTCATGCTATCTCACATTTCAATGAAAACACATGGATCACAATAAACTTCCTGTAAGTGCATCTTGTTAAAAGTTTTTTTTTTTTTTTTTATCTCCTTCAATTGTTAAATACAAGAACAGTTCAGTGTCTGTCTTTCTGCCTCACATGATGGTGTGTTTCACTTCCCATGAATTCAACTTCAATCTCTCTTTTGTCCTACAGGTCAAGAGCGAGGGTCCAAAGCTTGTTCCATTCTTCAAAGCCACTTGTGTCTATTTTGTTCTGTGGCTACCCACCTCGAGCCCTTCCTGGTTCAGTGCCCTCATCAAATGTCTGCCCATCTTCTGTCTCTGGGTTTTTCTGCTCGCCCATGGCATCAGCTTTTTAGGTGCCCACTCCAGTGCCAGGAAAATCCTGGCAGGACTTATTTTTTCAGCTTTGGGTGACGCATTTCTCATCTGGCAAGAACAAGGCTACTTTAGTCATGGTGAGTTAATTCATTTGTGTCACTCTGATTTGATTAAAAAAGGATTAAGAGTTATTTGCTATGTGGATTGATGGTAAGGGAAAGATATGTCATCCCTAGAACACAAATAATTATGTTTATCAGAAGTTTTGTATCAATATAATATTGCATTTAACTTTTATTGCCCTTCCAAATGCTGGTTCAGTGAGTTTATGCAAATGATTTTAAAGTCACCACAATCGAGCAAGACGTTTTATATTCTAACTCCGACCTATCATGCCTGATTCAGCAGCTCTTGTATGGAGAAAGTAGTGTAGAAGTTGAATGAGGTTTTTTTAGGTCAGGGTTAAGGGTTGGAACAAACCATTCTGCCCGAAGATACCCTTGGGAACCACAGATTTACTCAAGCAAAGTTTTCTTTAGAACAAACAACAGTGTTATGTTACTAAGAGTAACATGTTTCCTGCTAAATTATGTAACAAATATATATATATATATATATATATATATATATATATATATATAAATATATATATACTGTATGCTAAACATTTTCATTCAGGGGTGTCCAATCCTGCTCCTGGAGACCTTCTTGCAGAGTTTAGCTATATCCCTAATTAATCACATCTGAATTAGCCATTCAGTTTATTCTGATTTACTCAAAAGTTCTAGCCAGGCGTTTTGGAGCTAAACTTCACAGGAAAGTGTCCCACCAGGAGTGGGATTGGACACCCCTGCTTTTATTGACATTTTCTCAATGCAGTTGTATTTGTCTTATCAGGACTGTTTATGTTCGCCATCACCCACATTCTCTACTCTTCGGCCTTTGGGATGAAGCCCCTCAACCTGAGAGCAGGCCTGATCATCGCTGTCATCTCAGGCTTCAGCTACACCCTACTGTACCCCTACCTCTCTGGTCCCTTCACCTACCTGGTGGCTGTTTACATTGCTCTCATTGGCTTCATGGGCTGGAGGGCTATTGCTGGAGTCCAGCTCACCAATGACCTCTGGACCTGGACGAAACTATCTGCCTGCCTCGGAGCCGTCCTCTTCATGGTGTCTGACCTCACCATTGCTGTCAACAAGTTCTGCTTCCCAGTGCCCCACTCTCGAGCTATCATAATGGCCACCTACTATGCTGCCCAGATGTTGATTGCATTGTCAGCTGTGGAATGTCAAGACGCAGATGCAGCTCGGAAAAGAGCCTGAGGAGCCGCATATAAACCAACCTTCCCCTAATGACTCAACATTGTTAGCAGCTACACAGGTTCAAGTTCCACTTTCTGCAACCCCTGGTCCATCCACAGTTCCCCTGTCTGACCTTAGCTGGGAAATGTTGGTTATAGTTGAGGAATTGACAGTTTAAGATCACGTGAGACCAAAACATTTTGGTATTGAGAAAGGAAATAGGTGAGTTTGACCTTCTGGTTACTCGATCCAAATATTCAGATTTTCCCAACTTACCCTACTTACTTTCCCATTAAGTGTTTTCTCCATTTCGACAGAGACTATCCCAGTGTCCTCTCAATGGCTTTGATATCTTGTCCACTTCAGAGAGTCCCTGATGGCTTATATTGTGAACAGAGTGAGTCTTGAGTGAAATAGTGTTTGTCTCTATAATGGACTAGCACACAATACAAAGTGGTTCAGGCTCTTCTGAGGAGTCTGGTTTCCACGTCTCACTGTAGATTTCCAAAATCTAATCAGAGAGCAGCATGAAAACCATTTAATACTATAGCAGATATGTTAGTGTAGTGCTGCTGTATAGCCTTGTCATAGCATTGTGAGGTATATTTTATCCTGTGTCACTGACACATTGCAACGTCATTTTGTTTCATAACTTAAGTTAGTATACAAACCTCCATGCCTACATACACATGTGCTGGAGAAGTTGTCTTGTCATGCCCAATTGACTGTAACCAGTGCTTGCCTCCAGAGAGTAGATGAAGCCCATATCCTACACTTCGTTCTGAGACGTGACCAATAACAATAGGAAAACTCAGCTCGAGACTCATAAAAATAGGTGTAGGTCTCTTTCTTTGAGGGGATTATGTGATAGAGTGTTATCTTTGTCTTAGGATTCTGCCAAGTCATCAGCATTGCTCAGTACCTCTACCACAAGGAAACAGCAAATAAGTACAAGTTGAAATATTTATTTTGTCTGTGTAATATAAGTGTAATGTAATGTAAAGAGAGCCTGATGGCAGACGATACACATGTATCAATCTTCCAACCACTTTCCTTTGTCTATAGCCAGTAAGAAACATTTTACTCAAGGGAAAGTTGGAAGCCCTGTGATGGCATCTGTGTCGTCAGCTTTAGATTAGCCTGTATTTTTTTTTTAAGCCAGTGATTTTTTTTTTTCTCTTCTCATTCACTTCTATTCCTTCACCTGAAAATGTGTGAATTTTTCACAGCATGACTGAGTGGAAATTTCACAGTGTATGGATATTTCACAGTACAGTGTTTTTTGTGTGTGATACTGTGCTTTATTAGCCGAGTCACATACTAGGGTGAATCACAACATATTTTTGAAGCAATATTTCACTACAAAATACAAAAAGTAATTATTTTGCATAAAGAAAATGGCTATTTTAGTGTAATTTTTGTTTTACTTAACAGACATTCTACTTTTGTTGTGATGAGATTTTTATCTCCGTATTATGCAACAAATACTAAATTGATAAGTAATATACAATTTATATATAATTGTTTTCACATTATGTTGATGTTAATTAATCCAGAATTAATTAATAAGGACTTAATTAACATTTTAAATATCAATATCAAAGCCAATAAAAAATTGTGCTGAACTAGGCTTTGTTTTGTTTATGCAAAATATTCATCTTTATTTTCTTTGAATTTTGGGGTGAAATATGACCAGGACATTTTCTTGACAGGCTTTGTGAGATTTAACACAAACACCACATGTACTGTATTTATTATCAGTTGATTTGAACTGTTGTTTTTTTTAGATATAAATCTCAATAAGGGATCATCAGTTGAACCATCAGTCATGGAAAAAAAACCCCGGCTTGGGCTGATATGTGCTCAGCTGTTGTATCCTCAGGTATGAGTGGAAATGAGCTTTAAATGCAAACACAGCTGATTACTCAACAGTGGTCCATTTTGAAGTGATACAGCCTGGTCGTGATGCAATATCCAATGGTGGAATGGTAGTAGACTCCATTTTTCTTGTTAGTAATGTGAATGAAAATGTTGCTGTACTCTGGGGTACACTCTTGGGCAAGTTAAGTTTTTTATTCAAAGACTTGTTTTCATTCACATCAAAATAAATAGGATGTCTACCCAACCCTGTTGGCCATTGCATCCAGCATACTGTTACGCACATAAATGCTATTGTCGTTATCAACACACACACAGCTGAACTGCTGAGGTCGCGACAAACAGCGAGGCTATTTTGACACATTTTCTTATTGCCAAGTTTCATAGCTTCCCTATTCAGTGCTCACATTGTCAGCAAAATATTTCAGCTTGTGAAATATAAAAACCGTATGTGATTTGCAAGGTCATCAAACAGCATGTCTCTTCAGAGCCATTGTGTGTCGAGCTACAAATCGATGTTGTGTTGTGAAGGTCTGCGGCGGAATGAAATTTTGAGTGAAGTTACAATTGTTCGTTTGATGGTTTTCATGAAAATAAGAGTAAGAAATATCCCATAGTGTTCCCCTGAATCACATTTTTTTTGGTGATTTTTAGTGATTCAGTAATTCTTTTTTAGTGATGGCAGTTTAAGTCAGTATTCCTGCTTAGCATTTCTTTTTCTTCCTAGTTCACAACCTGCTGTCACCATATGGTTAGAATTTGACCTCGCCTGGTCGTTTCCTTCACTGCTGTGTTAATGCGAATTCCATGGAGGAGAACAGGTGTCTTCTGTTTCCATCGATGAAATTCTGTCTGTCGAGAAGTGTGGAGACAGTCACAGGCACCTTTCCATCTGGCTTTGCTTTATCTCGCGACCTTATTCAGATTTAAAAAAACGGGATAGTTTTACCCCATCTGTCAGCGCATGTTTGATGCTTTTGTGTCGGGTTGAGGGGGAATGAAACCGAATGCTTGGAGTTTAGTGGGTTCAGTATTAATGACAGTTTTTAGGTATAGCAGTCCTGTTGTAAAAGATAATGAGGAATAACCCACTCGGTTGAGAGATCTAAATATCTGCACTTTTCCAATTTATCAATTTATTACCTTCCTGAAATTCAGTTTTTTGGGCATGTGGCCTGAAACATACTGTATGCAATTCACAAAACCTGATATTGTGCATAACTGCATTCCTAAATGTCAGTCTACAATTCATAAAGTGATGCAAGCAATAAGCTGTTTTTCTTTCACATTAAAGGGTTACTCCACCCCAAAATGAAAATGTTGTCATTAATCACTTACCCCCATGTCATTTCAAACCGGTAAAAGCTTTGTTCGTCTTTGGAACACAATTTAAGATAATTTGAAAGAAAACCGGGAGGCTTGTGACGGTCTCATTGACTGCCAAGTAAATAACACTGTCAAGGTCCAGATAAGTATGAAAAGCATCATCAAAATAGTCCATCTGCCATCAGTGGTTCAACTGTCGCTTTATGAAGCGACGAGAATACTTTATTATGTGAAAAAAAAAAAACTAACTTTAATCAACAATTCCTCTCCTCTGTCTCTTCACATCACTGTAGCACAATTTTGGAGAACATCCGCTGAATGCAAACTGCATGCGCTATTCTGTGTCAGTCGCGACACAAGGATACGTTTTCTATGTGTATTTACGCTATGATTTGAACGAAAACAGCACATCCATGCAGCGCAGCTGAGACAGAAGAGCGTACACAGTTTGTGTTCAGCGGATGTTGACACGGAGATGAATTGTTGAATAAAGTCATTATTTTTGTTTTCTTCACATACAAAAAGTATTCTCGTCGCCTCATAACATTCCGGTTGAACCACTGATGGCAGATGGACTATTCCGATGATGCTTTTCATACTTTTCTGGACCTTGACAGTGTTATTTACATGGCAGTCAATGGGATAGTCACAAGCCTACCGGTTTTCATCCAAAATATCTTAAATTGTGTTCTAAAGACAAACACAATTGACAAACAACATGGGGGTAAGGGATTAAATGAAAAAAAATCATTTTGGGGTGGAGTATCCCTTTAACCACTGTTATGGAAGAGCTACAGTTTAAAGAGCATCGTAATTAGGAAATGAAATTAATGACGTTTATAGCTAGCTACCTGAATATAGGCTGTTCACACTAAGAACGATAACTGTAAAGGTAACGCTGACAATATTAGTGTCCAGACCAACGGACGTTAAAACATTCTGTTTATTATAAGCTAACGCTGCAGTTTTGTCACCTGCTGCTTTAAATACTCTTTAAGCTCTTTAAAATAAAATAAATTCTGGTGATGTTTTTATCATTGTTCAGGTGGAAATAATTTTTTTTGAAAGTGATTCCAACGATATCTTTCCACTGTGATGTTTTGCAGTTTTGTCCCCTGCCACTTTGCTCGAGCTCTTAAATGGAAAAAATAGTTAAATGGATTCTGATTGGTTGTCACTGTTTTTATTGTTCATCACTTAAAAAAAAATGTTCTGAAAGTGATTCCATTGAAAGCCGTTCTTCTGTGCCATATAATTCAAATGATTATTTAAACTTTATAGTTAGTTATCGTCCCTTGTGTGAACGGCCCTGAGGAGCCACATATTAGGAACCCTGTACCTGTACTTTTTTTTTTTCTTGCCTTAAAGTGGGTGTGCAATACAGTTTCGTACCCTGTGGAAGAAGTTCTCAACGATTTTGAGTGTTCAATCTTCTGTCCTCTTTCAATTCAAACTTCTTTTTGTGTCACAATATAGGGCACCTTTTAAATGCACTTTGCAAGAGAGGTTAGCATACTCCTTTTTTTTTTTTTTGCATACTCCAAGATTGTTGCTATCTTATTTTACTAAAATAAATGATTTGTTCCTAAATTTAGTGAGCTACCATGCCGTCTTCTAATTTAGCAGCTGCCTTCTTATATGTAAGATCAAACATCAGTGGCAGGAGACTGCATGTTGCTAAGCTAACACAATACCATGCCACTACTCTCACAATAGACCAGTTTATTTTGCTTGAACTCGTGTTTATTGATGTGTTTTCAGTATTGAGTGAAATTTTAATATTATATTTAACATTTCTTTCGACTTGTCCTCCATCTTGGATTGATTTTTCACACAGTGCATTCCCGGATTGTCTTGTCTGTGAAAGATACTTGCAGTGCTGGTTTAAAGTTTGGCTCGGTTGTCATCCTTCACAACAGGCATTTGTAATGCCTTGAAATGCTGTCTAGGTAGGAAGGTGATTGGTTTTGCTTTAGTACACCTTTTTTCTAACGTTTGCTGCAAACATTACGCACAATCACAACTTTACCACATTTGTTCTATATTATTCTGTATCACCTCTGCCTTTAAGAGTAAATCAAAGGGTAGTTGCTGTTATTAACGTCAAATATAATCTGGGTCGGTTCCATCTTAAGAGAGTTTTATATGATACCATTGTAGTTACATTAGTATTCACCATAGCTGACTTTAACTGCTGTCCAGTACTAATAGCAAATATTGTGTATTCATATGTTGGAAATCACATTTCACCACTAGTTTCAATGATGGACCAACATTGCTATAAAGTTCTTAGGAATTGAATATATGTAACATTTATGACTATGCTGTACGTAAAACTAAGGCAGTGACAATACTCTGGTAGTGAAAGCTGTGCAGTTTTGATTACAATCTTTAAAAATAGAAGAAAAAAGAAGTGGTTTTATGGTCTGTGAACAATATTACTAAAACAAGGAAAGCTCTTATTTTTTGGAGTACCTCTGTCTTTCTCTGTGTTCTTTATCTATATATTTTTTCCAGTTGACCCTTAACATTGTGAAGTTACTATTATATTGTGAATGAATGCTGTAATATTTTGCAGAGTATATGTGAGGTCTATTCAATATTTTGCCTTATTGTTATAATGTCCATTAGTTTAATTCCTTTCGTTATTGTTGTTAAAGGACCACAGTGCTCCTTTACTATAGTGATACTGCTATGAATGTGATTTAGTCCAAGTGAGAAATAAATGCAACTGCAATGCAACGTGCTACAAGTGTGTTTGTCTCATTATTGTCAATACCGGCATGCAGAAGATGATGAATCCTTAAAGAGACAGTTCACCCAAAAATGAAAAAAAAAAAAAAAAAATACATATTTACCCTTGAGAAGCTCCAAACCTGTATTAATTATGGAAGAAACAAAATGTCTTAAAAAAAGTACTGTTTTGGTCCTTTTTGGGGATTGACACTTCCAGTCCCCCTCCACTTCCATTGTATGGAAAAGAGCAGCTTGAACATACTGCTAACCCTATCCTTTTGTGTTCCTCAGAGGAAATAAATTCTGACATGTTTGGTACAACATTTGATGGAATAAAATACTTAAATATAATACTCCTATTTGCAATTCCCTGAAAAGAACACGTCACCTAAAAATGAAGATTTGCTTAAAATATACTCGCTCTCAGGCCATCCAAAATGTAAATGAGTTTAAATGTGAAAACAAACCAAAAAAGCTCTAAACAAATATGTTGTCAGATTTTCATGTGAAAGGATAAAGAAAGATGGACTGGAGGAAGCGATATTATGGATTATGGACTCTTATTTTAGCCGAAAAAAATTATTTGAAATTAAAAACGCTTTAATGATTGATTTGTTTCTTATCAACACAAAGGTTTTGACATTGATTGATGGACTGGAGTGGTGGGGATTACTTGTGGATTATTGTGACGTTTAAAGCCCCTTTCACACTGCATGTTGGACCCGGAAAATTGACGGAACATTGCCGGGTCGCCTTCTGTGTGAACACAAACACGTCCCGCGATTGATTCCGGGATCGATCCCGGGTTGGGGACTTAGTAACATTAACGGGTTCAATCCCAGAACGAGCGCTGTGTGAACAAAAGCCAGAACCAATGCTGTAAAGGGTGTGTTGTAGTGATGACACACGTTATCCCGCGACTCTTTTACCGATTGTTTTAAATGCAGATCAACGTTCGCGACCAAAAAAAAAAAATATGCAAACTGTAATGAAGCAGAGATCAGTTAGTTCCTCACTTTCCACGCTGAAGCTGAGATCATTCAGCTTAAGTGAAAGTTAACGTGCCTAGCTTTTTCGACTCTTACATTACACGTCACGCCCTGATGTCACGTGTCTTTACGGGACCTTTACGGGTTGTGTGTGAACACACGCACATATTCCAGGTAATCACTGGCAGTGTGAAAGGTGCAAAATCTAACAACAACTGTCGGGACACATTACCCGTGTATTTTCCGGAATCGCAGTGTGAAAGGGGCTCTAATCAGCTATTTGGACTCCCATTCTGACGGCACCCATTCACTGCAGAGGATCCATTATTGAGCAAGTGATACAATGCTACCTCTCTCCAAATCTGTTCCGATGAAGAAACAAACTCATCTACATCTTGGATGGCCTAAGGGTGAGTAAATTTTCAGCAAATTTTCTTTTGTCCATGAACTATTCCTTTAAATGTAAGGCAGATAAGTGACGAGGGAAGGAAAAATCACTTTTCAACAGACATTCACAGATGGATCACTGCAGTTCAGAGACCAGACAAAGCAGTCAACCGGATATCATATTCAATTACATATACTTTAAATGTTGGGAAACCCAAACCGAGGACTTTGTACAGGATATATCCAGAAAAACATTCTGTCCTTTCAGCATTATTTTAACTATTTCTTCATCACGTTAGGCCATATATGCATTTTTCAGTCCTTCTTACAGTTCAAAACATTTAAAAGGAAAGGTTAGACATTAAAACTAAGGACAGTCTGTCCTCTCGGGTGTGAACCGCATGAGATTTGGATTTCCTGTGTGGAAACACTGCTCTAAAGGCAAGAGCTGCATTTGGGAAGACTTGTCCAGGTCGGCTGCAAGTGAGCTGCATTCTGATAAGACATCCTGTGCTGCGCCTGACAGTTCCGGAATATGAATTTCAACAAGACCAATGGTGACCTAAAGGTAAGACCCCTAGTGGTCATAAAAAGTAGTGTAGTTCATTATGTAATCATTACAGCCTAGTTTTTACTTTGTTCTGTTAATTAACAGTACAACTCTCTTGTTAACACCCTGTAACCTTGTTGATTTATTACAAAGTTGCTTTGCTGCATATAAATGCATTTCAGAACAGGTGCGTAACAATTACCTCAGTGCCTCAGGCTCCTTTAAAGTTTCTTCTTGCCCAGCTGAGCATACTGTAATACAAACTGTCTTGGCTGCAATTATGAAAGTAAGCCATGGTTTTCTTGTGGCAATAATACTTGTTAAATCATGTAAAGAAAACATTTATTGACAATGAATGATCTATGAGGCTGTTTAACCTTTCTTTAAAATCCCCGGAAGCAAAGGAAAATAAATGTCATGTGGTAAAAGGCACATTTTCTGGTGTGACTGGTAATTCATAAATGCAACCTTGAAGTAGCCTCCAGTTCTCAGTGGCAGCTTTAAACTTAATCATTAATGAAATCTGTGAGATATCACTCTTGTCTGCGTCATTTGTTCTCAAAGTGACACTGAGGGCTACTGATCCCAACTTTTGCTCACCTTTTGCTTTTCTTGAATGTTGAGTAATTCTTTTGCAGAATTGTTTGAGGGTCAAGAAAACATTGGTCATCTTTTTTGGGAATCAACAACCAAAATGGTATTAGCAATTACAATTCTAATGAAAATTATATTTTACTTACTCTCTCTCTGTTTTACCTTTATGTAAACAGGACTACTGAAAACGATGGAAGACTGCTTCTGGAAGCCTTGTTTTTCTTACCTCAGTGGTTCATTGATTTCCATGTAAATGGGGTATAATGAGATATTTTTTGTCTGCCATACAATATTTAAAACTGTACGGCCTAGTTTCATAGACAGGGCTTAGGTTAGGCCAGGATTAGGCCATAATTCAATTAGGACATTTAAGTATTTTTCATAAACGTGCCTTAGACAGTGGTTTACCAGCCAGATTTTAAATTGTAATTGTATTACCATTCCCCTCCCAGCAAGAAGTCTGTGCTGGACACCGATCTCAAATTTGATTTTAGGTGGTTTAGGATGATCTGAGTGAACAGAACGAGTTCAGTAACACAAAACTCTGGTTATGATGAAACCACAGTGGAAATCAAGTCTTGGAAATCAGATCCAGAGCCACAGAACCACAGTCATTCTTAATTTAATTACCAGTCATCAATTTTCCAGACTCAGGATTTTCTTCCAGCATCAGTGGAACAGATTGTTCTGTGAGTGTATGTGCTTGATGTTAAAGGGAATTCAGTCATCAGTTAGTTGTTCATCCAGTTCAGTAAAAAGAACTGGTTCAAACTAATGATTAGTTTGTGAACCAGGCATCACTCCAGACCGTTTGCTGAAGCTCTGGATAAGAGGTAATAATGTTATAAATAATGTTCAGTTTGTTGAACAGATGGATCGTTTCGCTTCATAAAACCTCAATGTATTATCAGGAGCCACGGGTGTTAATTTTGTGTTGCCTTTTCTGACTCTCAAAGTGCTGGTAGCCAATGACTTGCATTTTATGAATCAGTTTCAGCTAAAAATCTTTACTGTTCTATTGAAGAAAAAAAGGCACCTACATCTTGGATGGACTGAGGGTGAGAAAATTACCAGCAAATAGTAAACTATCCATTTAAATCATTCACACTTAATGTCTTATGTGGCTGAAATAATTAATTGATAGATGTAAATTTACTCAAAACAAAAGTATACAACCCGAATTCCGGAAAAGTTGGGACGTTTTTTAAATTTTAATAAAATGAAAACTAAAAGACTTTCAAATGACATGAGCCAATATTTTATTCACAATAGAACATAGATAACATAGCAAATGTTTAAACTGAGAAAGTTTACAATTTTATGCACAAAATGAGCACATTTCGATTTTGATTTCTGCTACAGGTCTCAAAATAGTTGGGACGGGGCATGTTTACCATGGTGTAGCATCTCCTTTTCTTTTCAAAACAGTTTGAAGACGTCTGGGCATTGAGGCTATGAGTTGCTGGAGTTTTGCTGTTGGAATTTGGTCCCATTCTTGCCTTATATAGATTTCCAGCTGCTGAAGAGTTCGTGGTCGTCTTTGACGTATTTTTCGTTTAATGATGCGCCAAATGTTCTCTATAGGTGAAAGATCTGGACTGCAGGCAGGCCAGGTTAGCACACGGACTCTTCTACGACGAAGCCATGCTGTTGTTATAGCTGCAGTATGTGGTTTTGCATTGTCCTGCTGAAATAAACAAGGCCTTCCCTGAAATAGACGTTGTTTGGAGGGAAGCATATGTTGCTCTAAAACCTTTATATACCTTTCAGCATTCACAGAGCCTTCCAAAACATGCAAGCTGCCCATACCGTATGCACTTATGCACCCCCATACCATCAGAGATGCTGGCTTTTGAACTGAACGCTGATAACATGCTGGAAGGTCTCCCTCCTCTTTAGCCCGGAGGACACGCCGTCCGTGATTTCCAACAAGAATGTCAAATTTGGACTCGTCTGACCATAAAACACTATTCCACTTTGAAATAGTCCATTTTAAATGAGCCTTGGCCCACAGGACACGACGGCGCTTCTGGACCATGTTCACATATGGCGTCCTTTTTGCATGATAGAGCTTTAGTTGGCATCTGCTGATGGCACGGCGGATTGTGTTTACCGACAGTGGTTTCTGAAAGTATTCCTGGGCCCATTTAGTAATGTCATTGACACAATCATGCCGATGAGTGATGCAGTGTCGTCTGAGAGCCCGAAGACCACGGGCATCCAATAAAGGTCCCGGCCTTGTCCCTTACGCACAGAGATTTCTCCAGTTTCTCTGAATCTTTTGATGATGTTATGCACTGTAGATGATGAGATTTGCGTTGAGGAACATTGTTTTTAAAGTTTTCCACAATTTTTTTACGCAGTCTTTCACAGATTGGAGAGCCTCTGCCCATCTTTACTTCTGAGAGACTCTGCTTCTCTAAGACAAAGCTTTTATAGCTAATCATGTTACAGACCTGATATCAATTAACTTAATTAATCACTAGATGTTCTCCCAGCTGAATCTTTTCAAAACTGCTTGCTTTTTTAGCCATTTGTTGCCCCCGTGCCAACTTTTTTGAGACCTGTAGCAGGCATTAAATTTTAAATGAGCTAATTAAGTGGATAAAAGTGTAAAATTTCTCAGTTTAAACATTTGCTACGTTATCTATGTTCTATTGTGAATAAAATATTGGCTCATGTGATTTGAAATTCCTTTAGTTTTCATTTTATTAAAATTTTAAAAACGTCCCAACTTTTCCAGAATTCGGGTTGTACATATTTTTTGGCTCTTTTAGTTCCAGTATGGAGTGAATCACATTGCAGTCTATTATGAATTTCTCCAGGGACAACCAGCAGGAGTCCTCAACTCTGGACATCGAGATCCACTTTCCTGCAAAAATGAGCTCCAACCTGGATTAAACACACCTATACTGTACCTTCAGCTTTGCAGAGATCCCGAAGACCTGATGATGTAAGCGTAGCAGAAGACACAACGTAAGCTCCAGGGCGAAGAGTGTAGTCTCACGAGAACCAGGCTTACGTTGCGCCTTCCGTTATGTCTACGTCTCGTTCGCTTGAATGCCTTGTCGTGAACGCACCTGCTAGAGCGACCAGAAGCTGGAGATTACAGTTTATAACTTTAAAAAAAATCAGCATTTTTCACACACTAACGCATTGTTTTGCTTCAGAGGCCCTTTATTAACACCCCAGAGACATGTGGAGTAGTTTAATGATGGATGGATACAGTTTTTTAGACTTCAAAAACAGTGGCACCATTCACTGCCATACAGCTTAGATTTTAAAAAATAACTGCGACTGTGTTCATCTGAAATTGAAATGTCAGATACACCTGCAATGCCCTGAGGGTGAGTAAATCATGGGCTAATTTTCATTTTTGTGTGAACTATCCCTTTAATTAGCTTGTTCAGGTGTGTTTGATTAGGGTTGGAGCTAAACTGGTGAGCAAGGAGAGATTCTGTGCCTAATTGCACTCACAGTTTCATCAGGCAATGTAAAAATCTAGTAGTTTTGCATTATTCATGACAGTAAAAAGCCATGTGTATGAGTCAAACACCTGCCGCCTTTCTTGAGGATTTCTCTGAAGTCATATTCAGCACAGATGTGCTCGTAGACTTTCTCATCTCCTCCTCCATCAAACCCTTCCTGTCCTCTCACGTCTCTCGAAACACCTCTGGAGGTCAGAGAGGCTTCTTTCAAGACAGAGATCACACATGCTTTAGCCTATATAACCCAGGACTGCATTGTTTTGTACACAGTGACCGCTGAATCATATTCTTCTTCAGATCTAAATTGTTCCGTTTCTTCTAATAACATATCAACAAAATCTCTCTTAAAACACACTTTTCAGATTCTCACTCACTTGAACTCTCCATGTCCAACGTTAGATATATCCTTGCATCACAGGAGAATTATTATTTGTAATGCATCCTAAATATACAAATTAATATTTGTAATGATTTTATTCTTTGTATTTTTAATTTCTTGTGTTTTGAACCTTTTACCTATTACACGTATTGTTTTTAAAGTGTGCTAAAAAATAGTTTTGATTATTATTATTATTAAGCATAACGGTGTAGAAAAATAGTTGTGCGTAAACACATTGGATCTTTCAACAGTGCATTAACACAGACGATCAGCAGAGGTCAGTGGTGTTTAGACTTTAAAAAACCTACAAGCATCTCCACATCTTATGTGTTTCAGCATCTGTATTATTTATAATTTAATAAAAAGTTAGGTAAGAATGCATCTAAATAGTTATTTATAATCTATTTACACTACTGTTCAAAATTTAGAAAGAAGAAGTCTCTTCTTGCTCACCAATAATATATTTATTTGATGAAAATAGAGTAAAAATAATATATGGTGAAATACTTTTACAATCTATTAACATAACTGTTTTCTATATAAATGTATTTTAGAATGTTATTTATTCCTGTGATCAAAGCTGAATTTTCAGCATCATTACTCTGTGTTGCTCTGTGTAATATATTTGGGGGAGACATTTTTGAATTTTATTTCATAATTATTATTTATTTATTTATTTTGTACATAAAAGTTAGCGGAACTAGCTAACTTTAACATTTGTGAACACATTTGAGAGCAAACTGATATGACCGCGCTGTTAAATAGTGCATGTTTTGCTCATTAATGCAATTTTGTTTGATTTAAAGCAACTGTAGCCTGTGTAGTTTTGTGTATTTTTCTTGCATTATTGAAAAATGATTTTCCTCTTTGACTTTGAATCTGCGTTGACAACAAATATTATTTAAAGCTCTATACAAATAAAGCTGATGTTACTTGACTATTTTTGCGACTTTAGAGCCCCCATAGATAGATATTTTTGTGACCCAAAAATGAAAATTTGCTGAAGATTTGCTCACTCTCAGGCCATCCATGATGTAGATGAGTTTGTTTCTTCATGGGAACAAATTTGGAGAAATTTATCAACACTCGCTCACCAGTGGATCCTCTGCAGTGAATGGGTGCCGTCAGAATGAGAGTCCAAACAGCTGAACAGCTGACTTTGGACAAGAAAATCATTCTTTAAAATATGTTTAAGGGCGTTTCGTATTTCTCTACTTTTTTAAATTTCAGCCTAAATATCTTTTATTGATTGTTAACTTTAATTAAACAAGAAGTTGACTTTTACCTACAGTTTAGACACAGTATTGCCACTTACTTTCTTATTTTTTGACAGAATAGTTTTAAGTGAGGTCAAAGCGCGAATGGCCCTCAGCAACACAAAACAGTGCTGATTCGTTCCTGAATGAATCGGCGTCTTTGAACGAAACAGTTCTTTAAATGATTCAGTGACTCACTCATGAGATAGATGTTTCGTTCGTGATTGAACCTATTCTTTTTTAAACTAAAATTTATTTTTTATTAATATTGCTCAAGAAACATGAGCATTAAAAGTGAGGTATTACAGGTTAAAACACACACACACACACACACACACATTTGTTTTTGTAAAAAGTGTGTTCATCCCATAGGCATAATGGTTTTTATACTGTACAAACTGTATATTCTATGGCCCCACATCAACCCTACACCTAACCCTAACCCTCACAGGAAACTTTGTGCATTTTTACTTTCTCAAGTACATTCTGTATGATTTATAAGCGTTTTGAAAAATGGGGACATGAGTTGTCCTCATAAGTCACCCTCTCCTTGTAATACCTGTGTCATACCCATGTCATTATACAGAGATGTGTCCTGATATGTCACAAAAACAAGAACACACAATCTGTGCTCAATGCCTCTAACTACAGCAGCCAGTGAAAGATTTATAAGCTCTAACAAAGAAACTGAAGAGCAAAGGCAGAAGAATTACTCACAGAGACATATACATACAACACAATAAAAACTTGAATTGGCTACAGAAACCAAAAATACACAAAATATATAAGATGACTGTCGAATGAATATGCTGTGTGGTCTGATCCAACAGACAAGCTGCTGTGGCTCAAACTGCTCAAGAAGTTAATGCTGGTTCTGATGGAAACGTGTCAGAATACATCCAAGTTTGGTGTGTATTGGGCTTCATAGCTGCAGACCAGTCAGGGTGCCCATGCTGACCCCTGTCCACCGGCGAAAGCACCAACAGTGGGCACGTGAACATCATGGGGAACACATGGGAAGAAAACACGCTGGCTGAGGTGGTTCTGCTGGGAAACCTTGGGTCCTGCTATCTATGTGGATGTTATTTTGACACGTACCACCTTCCTAAGCATGGTTGCAGACTATGTACAGCTTTTGGAAACCGTATTCCCTGGTGGCTGTGGCCTGTTTCAGCAGGATAATGCACCCTGCCACAAAGCACAAATGGTTCAGGAATGGTTTGAGGAGCACAACAATGAGTTTGAGGAGTTGAATTCCTCAGATCTTAATCAAATCGAGCATCTGTGGGATCTGCTGAACAAACAAGTCCAATCCATGGAGGCCCCTCCTCACATCTTACAGGACTCAAGGATCTGCTGCTGACATCTCGGTGCCAGATACCACAGAGTCCATGTCTCGATGTTTTCAACTGTTTTATTTTTTTTTTGTGCGGTTCTTAATGGCTAAGGAATGTTTTGCCCTATTTGTGCTTTTGGACGGGAATATCACACGTTAAAAAAAAGTTCAATAGATATATATATATTTTATTTTTTTTTTCATTCTGTATGTTTTATTTAATGGAGGGCAACAACAAAAAGCTTTTACAATTCAGTCCACATTATTTCTAAAAATAAAAAAAATAAATCACTGAACCTTAATGCATCTTTGCTCTGAATTCCACCTTTTAAGCCATTTTCTTTTCTAGGGATGCAAGCACCTTCGTTTTTTTCTTTTCTGCCCTAAAAGCATCTGGGCGTCAGAGACCATAAATCACAGAGACCCCAAACTTGGCTTTATTATGCAAACTTTGCACTGCTATTCAGACACACACTTGTCTGGCACTAGGTGGCACTATAATAAGGCAATTTACATCTACTTTGATAGTGTATATCTTTATGTGGATTATTGTGATGTTATTAATCAGCGATTTGGACTCTCATTCTGACGGCACCCATTTACTGCAGAGGATTCACTGGTGAGCAAGCGATGCAATGCTTAAATTCTCCAAATAACAAATCTTAAAGGTGCATTGAAAATAAAATTACACCTGCTATTACAGTATCTTACACCTGCTATTACAGGAACCGCATGGTTTCAGATTTAGATCAATATGAAAAGGACTTCATTTTAATCCACTTCGGTTCAGTTGAGGGTGGCCGTCTTATTAATGCCACGCCGGTAAGAGTAGAGGAATACAAACAGGAAGGGAAAAGGCCATTCTTTGTGTATCTTGGGAAGAAAGTCTCATGACTTTTGAAGCGTCCTGCTAATCTTTCTCTCTTTCATCTGTGAGTTATTGCGACATCATAATCACAGCTATGATGACAGATAGATGTTTAATTAACCCGGTCCCTACCGGTTATGCTCAAACTCACCGCACATGATCGTGTCTCTCAGGCAAGGAGGATGAATAAAACACTGGGAGACAAATTAATGTAATGCGTTGTGCGATTTCTGACAGCTCAGAGAACTGCCTGAAACCACTAATATTTCACTATAAACTCTGCACAGGCTTAGCTTCATGCATATTAGAAACAGGGCATAATAATCCACAGATTTGATGAGTCTTGTGCTTATTCTGTGAATGATCAAAGTCAGGCAATATGCAGACTATTAAAATGTGAAAGGCTGTGGACTTTAAATTAGCCCGTAATATGACAAATCCAGCCGTCCATCTGAAGGGAACCTTTTCCAGACTTTTCATTAGCGACGTGTATATATATCTGTTTAAAGCAAATTAATTATGTTGCATGTACAAATAATCTAGCAGAGCCAATGGTGATCTTGTAGATCAATTCTTGAATTTTGCTTGTGGGTTCACACATTTTCTTTAACAGAAACAAATAAACAATAAATAATCATATAACTAATACAAATTTTTATTAATTTATTATACTCTATTATTCTGCTTATTATCATACTAAATTCAAATTTTTTATTTAATTTTTTTATCTACTATTTTTATTTCAATATTCAATTTAAAATGCACACACACACACACACACACACACACACACACACACACACACACACGCGCGCGCACACAATTAAATAATATATAAAATACCATAAAATAAATAATTTATGATTTATTTAAAACGCACAATACATTCTATAATTAAAAGCTAAATATGAATCTATAAATAATATATAATTAATTTAAATGAACACGTATATATTTCTAAATGTTACTTAAAAAATATTTATATAAAGTTAAGTATTAATTTGTTTCAGTCGGTTATATATATGCACGTCACGTCTTAAATAATCATAAACATGGGGATTTTAGTCTGTCAAATGATGGAAACACCAAAACTACAAGGTGAGATCACCGCAGCTAACGATGAGACGTTAATATATGCGTTTCGTCACGGAGCTCTTCCAATAATCTCTCGCGCTGGAGCTCCGCCGATGACGCTGTTCATGCCAGTAACGGCTCCACCCAAGTTCGGTTGCTCAGCAGCGGATATCCCATTCCTACCATGGTGACGGCTGATCTTATGAATAATTACAACTTAATTACGTAGCAGCGACGCTCGGCCAGTAAACCTGACTGGTTTTCTATTGATAATCCCTGGCTCATGAATATTAATTAACCTAGCGCATGGATGCTCAATGTAAAGTCAACACGGCCTATTTAATAATTCATTAGCTCAGCCGGTCCCACAGTAGGACTCGTAACGTCGCTCCGCGGCAGCGTCACGGATGCTCAGTTGAACGCGGGGCTCGAGAGTCGGTCACATCGCTGGACTGGAAGCGGAGCTTTTGGGATTTATGAGACTCGTTGCTAAATAGTTTATCAGACTAAATGCGTGACATCATCCGCGCGCAGCCACTGACGCATCGGTGAAACAAAGCGTTTGTTTTGCAGATCGTACTAGTGAGATCAAAATGTCAGATCCAGCTAACGGTACCGGAGCTCACGGAAGCCAATAGAGCATTGCTATTGTCTTTATGTGGACGGGTTTTCCGTTAACGGTTTAGGTTCAAACGTCCGATTTCGAATCTCTGAAAGAGCGAGTAAGTTGCGCGTGGACTCTGATGGATAGCAGGTGCATGAACGCATCATGTTTTATAATCCGCCAGAGCAATGTGATTCTTCCCCCGCGGTTATTAGTGATTTCATAATATCCGAGGATAAATCAGCGTTTATTTGATTGCATTGCTCCGTTTTCCCCTTTGCAGTGTGATAATGTAACAGCGCGTGATGTTCAAAATTACTGTTGCATACTGAATCAGTGCAGCCACTCCAAATACACATTTAATTAACTTAAATCTAAAGTGTCTTATGTTTATTCAAGTTTTTTTTGTACATTACTACAGTTTAATTCTCTATAGATATGCTGTAAAAAAATCATCTCGCTATAATTGCTTCTTAAAATTCAAAGTGGTGCTGAAGTCACTACTTCTAACCTGCAGTGATAAGTTCATTGCAGTTTTTCGACCACTTCGAAGCGAATTACTGACAGAAAATGAGTAGATAATCAAGTTAAATAAATGAAAACAACTATGTAAACATTTTTACAATGCATAAGCCTAATATAGACATGTTATGGTATGACGTAGTTTCTTGCTAAATATTGCATTTGTTAATTGAGTGGTTTTATTGTTAACTTTTCTGTTTAAAATATTGACAAATCTAAAATGCACTTTGCACCTCATCCCAGGATGGAGCAGCGTCACACACGAGGTTCTGCAGTTTGATTGTGGTGTTTCTTGTTAATTAAACGCGAAAACCTAGTGGTCAAAAGGTAGACTGGTCATTTGAGCGAAAGCTTTAAATCCAGAGGATGATCCCGTCTGAAGTGGCTGGACTGCTGTCAGAGCGGCTTTCTCAAGATTAACAGCCCGCTGCTCTTTTCCTTCCCTGCACCGCCTACAATCATATCATTAACTGGAATATTCTTCATCTCTACCTGTTTTAAAACACGTTTGTACTAAATGGGACTTAAATGAATTCCATCTGAAGCCACCAATAGTGACACGGCTTGTAAATCATGAATGATGCTTCTATAAGACTCAAGTAAACTATAGTTAGAACAATCAGATGAGAAGCAGCTGACTTTTTTCTGCTGCTGTAATATGATATTGCGACATCTTTTGTGAAACATGCCGAACAGAGAAGCAGCTGTCATGTTGTAAATATGACTTTGTGATATTACTTCTAGCAAAACATGACTGATTCTGCTGCTGTTTGGAGAAATATGACATTGTGACACTACAATTTTTTTAGCGCGGTGAGCGGAGAAGCAGCTGACACTTTCATTCTGCTGCTGTAGCGAATATGAGATTGTGATTCTGGGTGTTTAGTGGTGACAAACCAAACCTGATGCTGATGCAAATATGACATTGTGACATCAGGACTTGTTCTCTAAAGTGGCAGACTGAGGAGCGGCTGACACTCTTTTTTGCTGCTGATGATGCTGCAGCTGCGAAAATGCTGCGATTCCCTGTGAAGAAGATACGAAAGCAGTTCAGACTTCTGCTGCTGCTGGTGCTGCTTACTTTCGCCGTGTGGTTTACGTACCTGCACATCAACCAGGGCAAATCCATCAAACTCCACTTCAACTATGGTAAAGGTAAGCTGTGTGTGGGTTTTATATTTTAGACTATCTGAAATGAATGATGTAGTATGTGAAGGGAGTTTTTTTTCTAGTGTAATTTTTGGAGAGGCGAGGAGAAATGGAGCTGAGGTTCAGAATAAGAGCAAAATGAATAGGAACTGCTTAATTATCAATTTCATTATTAATTTTAATTAACTAGAGCACCCAGTGCTCAATCAACATCAGCATCCAGAACATTTCATTGCTGGCAGATGAAAATTGGCATTTTAGGAGTGTAGCATTAGGACTGAATGCATTGTCATTTTGCACAGAAAGCTGAATTATTGTATTTTAAATTAAATTAAGTTGACGTTTTATTGGTTTCATTAGAAGGGTGCTAAAATTATAGCATGCATTTATATATAAATATGGACAACATAAGCAGACAAGCAGTATTAGAGCTTAGTCTGCTGTGATGAACCTTCAGAGAAACTAGTTTCTCTGCTCTATGATTAAGTGTGAATTAGCAGTGTTTGCAGAAGCCATGTGCTTGTGAGGATCTCTTTTACCTCTGCAAAACAGATTTAAACACACACACTCATGAAAATCGCTCATTGTGTCATTATATTGGTAGACGTGTCAATTTATTTTTGTAACGAAAATGTGGGCAGCAAACATTTGGAAAAAAAAACAAAAGAGAACCCAAACTTTTTGACTTGTGTTAAAGAACATGACTTGTTTGTTAGTGAAATGTGCGTCAGCGATCCACTCTTCCCACACACAAACACAGCTGTTCCTTTATTTATGCGAAGATTGTAACATCTTTGTTTCTATCAGGGATGTAAAGAGAATTGCACAAAAAGAGACTTTTTCATTTTTGGAAGTAAATTATGTTGATTGTTAATAAGGTTACAATGGGGCAGAAAATTTCCGTTACATTTCCAGAAACTTTACATGGGAAGTTAAACTGTGGAATTTTGGAATTCTTTGAAGTTGGAACACTAATGAGAAGTTACATGAATTAACTGGAAATTTGGGGTAATCTATTCATCATTATTCAGCCTAGTAATGTACTATGCTGTGGCATTTTGTGGTATATGTAGTGTAGTGTGTTCACACTAGAAATTCCAACAAAAAGAAGTGCACTTGAAATACTGAATGATGCACTTATTTAACTGAGAAAAAATAAATAAATAAATAAATAAATAAAAATGACATCAGCCTCATATTAAGAATAATTTAGTCACATTTAGAATTCATTTTGACAGCCAAATTTCAGTAATTTAAATTAGGTATCGTGTTAAAGATTTCCCCTCACAGATTTTGCATCGAGTTCAGCTGGTTTTCTAAATTCCTCTGCCTCGAAACCTCTTTTAATTTATTTTAAATCTCACGTCAGGTTCTTTCGCAATGATTTTTTTAATGTGACACAACGCGTTTACGTCACCCACAAAGCGGAAGGAGACACAAGCGCTGCGTCCGAGATCGCATACTGCAAGGAGTCAGCAGTGTTTTGATTTGAGGACACGGGCAAACGTAAAGAGAACGTCGTGGCGTGTGTCCATTGCAAGATAGAGCTGGTATATCACAACTAGGACCCTATGATTTCCGCGATGTAGAAAACGCGGCGGGAATCGCGGAATCCAGTCATAAAAATAGTATTTACTGTTTAAAGCGGAATGGCACGGAATTTGCCAAATTTTGAATGAATTAATAAAAAATAGGTCATTGCACTTACATCAAATCACGATATGGACCAATATCTGTAAATATTAAGCCGGAACAGTCTATTTAAATATGAATCCTGCATGTTCTGTGTATCTGTTAATGAATGGAGCAGAAGCGCGTCTTCCTTTATCACACACACTTATTCAGCTGTCTCACTATATAAGGACGTGAACATAGAACAACATCTCCAGAACTGTTCTGATGGTCACTTCATGAGCATTTGACCGTTTGATTTGAGTAAAACTAGCGTCACATCACATACACAGAACTGTAAAGGTACGTCAACCCGTCAAAATAAAAGTCCGGTTAAAGACCATTGTTCAGCAGAATGTACATAGCCTACTACCTTTTTTAAGGTTTAATCACACAACATTTCTTCCATGTTTTTTTTATAGTAAATCCCCTTTGTTTACCAAAAAGTTAAGTTAATTTTCAATAATTAAAAGATAAATGAAATTAATGTTTTATGTGTTTAATGTTTAATGTGCATCTCAGAAAATGATTTATTTAAAATCCCAACTGAATGGCACTTAAATGCACTTAATTCATCTGTCAACTTTCTTGCCATTGTTCACAGTACAAGTACAGACAGAGAAACAATGGGTAATAATTAAATGTTTATTTTTGATGTATGCATTGCATTCTATGCATTTAAAAAATAAAAATATTTTTTTTCTAAAAAAAAGGAAACTTAGTTGTTCATTTTAAGAGACCCTGGAGTCTCATTTTCTCTTGCATAATTAATATTGCACTTTAATTAAGCAAAAACACATTTTATCCGATTAATCGATGGAATTTTTGGTAGAATACTCGGTACTAAAATATTCGATAGCAACAGCCCTAATTTGCTGCACTGTCCATTAGAATGCTGCTTGGTTTTGAAAGTGTTCAAATTGTCAATGAAGCTTCCAAATCTACCGAAATGTAACATAAATTACATCAGCTGGTGTCATAATGGTGCAGTCACATTTACCATTGCTCACCAATTTATTGCCTCCAAATTCAGTCTTTTTCAATAGGACTATTATTGGAAATTTCATCTGAGGGCAAACATTTTCCCATTAAGATTTCACATCTGGTTCAGTTGGTCTTGTAAATTTACTGAGTTGACCAACAGAAAGCTCCTTGGTTTGAATGAGTTCATATTTTCATCAAAGCTGCCAAATTTACCAAAATTTTAAATTAATATAATGTCAGTTTCAGGAGTATATATTAACAATAAAGGTGCGGTCACATTTACTGTTGATCACTGAATTGTCAAAAATGAAATGAAGCAATTTCAGCAGGAATCCATGCGCTCGGTAATTTCGCTTGAGGGCAAAATATTTCCCCATGCAGATTTTTCAACGGGTTTATTTGTTCACAAACAACTGCTTGGTTTGACTTCTGTGTGAGCTGTGCTTTATACATCACAACAATATTGACAATATACAATAGACCTCTTTCAGCTAAATTTAATGGTGATGTGGTTACTGGTAATGTGACAGCACCTTAAAGCTTATATTAAAAGCACTAGTGGGCTGACACAGAGTTGGAACCCTAGAAGCCCATCTGACAACGCCTTGTTTGTGTAGGTCACTCTAGAAGAGCATCCCCTTTCTCATTAACAGCTGCTAAAAGCTCTATGTGGTTTGGCATCTCTCCCTTACTGCCCCAAACTGATCTGTCTGGCTGCTCCAGTCTTTGAGTGGTCACCAAATCACTCCTCACGCCAAGGAGAAGAGCACTGGAATCACTCGAGCGCAAAAAGGCTGTACAAATCCTGCATTAGCACAAAGAAGATGTCTGGAAAATAACGTGGCACAGCACCAAGCCATGTACGGTGAAATTAAAAAGTCTGTGGGGCTCGCTGAGTGAAGTTACTGACATTTTAATCAAAGATGTTGGCTGTGCATGTTTGCACAAGTAGGCTGATTTTATTTTTGCCTGAGGACTCACAATGGTCATCTTATTCCCAATTACAGACTCTGTAGGGCTGGGTTAAGATGTAGACATGCACCAGCTGTCATAGGTTGCTGTGAACAAGGGTCTTTTTAAGCAACCAAGTGTGAATAAATGTGTCAAAGTAGCAGGCGCGTCATTCCTGTTATGCAGTACCTTTAGAACTCTGTAAAAAAATGTTTAGTGTATGTGCTTGGGTTGTAATTCATAGAAGTATTACTATAAAATCATTTAGACTTGCAAGTATATGCTCTGGTCAAGCTCAGGCACTTAAATGTCATTTAATTATAATCTACAGTACAGACCAAAAGTTTGGACACACCTTCTCATTCAAAGAGTTTTCTTTATTTTCATGACTATGAAAATTGTAGATTCACACTGAAGGCATCAAAACTATGAATTAACACATGTGGAATTATATACATAACAAAAATATGTGAAACAACTGAAAAGATGTCATATTCTAGGTTCTTCAAAGTAGCCACCTTTTGCTTTGATTACTGCTTTGCACACTCTTGGCATTCTCTTGATGAGCTTCAAGAGGTAGTCACCTGAAATGGTCTTCCAACAGTCTTGAAGGAGTTCCCCGAGAGATGCTTAGCACTTGTTGGCCCTTTTGCCTTCTGTCTGCGGTCCAGCTCACCCCTAAACCATCTCGATTGGGTTCAGGTCCGGTGACTGTGGAGGTCAGGTCATCTGGCGCAGCACCCCATCACTCTCCTTCTTGGTCAAATAGCCCTTGATGCCTTCAGTGTGACTCTACAATTTTCATAGTCTTGAAAATAAAGAAAACTCTTTGAATGAGAAGGTGTGTCCAAACTTTTGGTCTGTACTGTATATACGTGGTGGCAAGACAATTAACAGGATGGAAATAAAAAGCTAAAGTTAGCCATTACTCAGTGTGGGATTTCGACTTGCATGAGATCAGGAAGTTAATAACAATATTTTTAAGCATCGTTTATAATACAGATATCGTCATTGTACAGTATCTAACATTATTCTTATTTTTAATTAAGCTTAATTACATTTTCTCATTTCTGTTTATTTATTTATTAATGCTCAAACAATTACAAAAGCAACATTGCTAAGGGATTACAAAAGACAAACAGTTTGTGAAATTGAGGATAAAGAAACAGTTTGATGACCAACTAAAAAAGCATTTCTGAGAAAACAGTTTTTGTTTTAAATATTTAAATTGCGGCGAGAGTAATGAAGAAACGCCAATATTTTCACAATAAAGTGCATTTTTTAGAAGCCCTGTGACACTTGGAAATCTCTTGAAACAAAACGAGTTAATTTATTTAGATCCACTGCTATTTTATACTTAATGTAGGGTAGGCGAATTTTCGGAGAGGCTAGCAATGGCAAGCAAGCTTTGAAAGCACAAGATCACACCCTCCCTGCATAATCACTCTCCAAAGCCACCTCCAAAACACATGACCGTGCACAGACAGAGCAGTGACATGGTTAGAGACGCCGTTGGTGGAGGTTTGAATGCAACACTGTCAGATTAGCTCATGTCTAAAAATAAAAAAAACAAAAAAAAATAAAATAAAAAAAAAAACGAGTTGGTGTTGCTGAGTCAGGCTGGTCGGGAATCTCAAACAAACAAAGTGATGTTTTGTTAGCACTGCAGTGTTTATGCTATTTAGGAAAATCAGCCTACCAATGACTTACTAAAAGTTGTCTTAGTCTGCATATTAAACTGGAATACGGGAATGTTGTTTTAAAGCTGCAGTCCGTACATTTGTTTTGTTTAAAAATGATCCAAAATCAATTTTTGAGCAAGTACATAAACAGCCAGTGTTCACCACCACCTTACTTTAGCTCAATAAATGATGGTAAGCTTGTAATAAAGTTTTCTAATTTGAATGGTAAGGGTAGGTTTTCACTCGAAATTCAAGCATTGCACTGCGTAATTCACAACATCTGTAAACATAAAAAAATGGTCAAGGCTACTAGGCTATATCGCATGTGAGGATGCTGCAGGTGACGGATTGTTTATAGCCTTTTCTCACAGTACCTGGAATAAATGGCTGATTGAATTTTGAAAACAAAGTATAACAATAATAACGGATTATTAGATTTAATCCCAATTGATAGCGCAATTTCTTGTAATGCTTTTTTCCTCAGTTGATCGGAACAAAAGTGGCAGATGTTGCTTGTTCAGATGATATTCTCCAGTGAGAGCTCTTATTTGGGTCATACTTTCAAGATGTAGAATCTGTGAATATAAAGTGCTGTATCTACACCGGTGTGGTGACTGACAGCCACATATCAGATTCATCCGCACTGGAGCCCACACAAAGAAGATAATTCCACAAATAGCTGTTTGTTAAGGGAAGCCTTTTTAAATGAGATTTTTGCTTTAGGTTGCTATGTTTAGAAATCCAAGGGAACTGATCCCGGTTTGGCATCGGTGTTCAACCTCTAACCAGGACCCCTGTGAATGCTGAATGAAAGGGTGTGAGAAATACACACAAGTGTACTGAGAAGGAGTGGAATGAGATGGGCAGGTTGGTTACAGGCACAGAAAGGGCTTTTGGGAAAGGTCATATGATACGACTGGGTGTGTGTGAATGGAAAGCAGCCATTTCCCACCATAATCTGGCCGTACTAAAGCATGACGGCTGTTAAGGTCATAAAATCTGAGTTAATTATGTTGATGTATAATTGAAGTGTCATTTTACGTTGACTTAAAAGGTACACTAAAGGTCTTTTGTTACTATGAAAACATGTCTCACATGTAGCACCTTGTAATGCTTAACAGGAAAATCTACAGTAACATTATATTGAATAACTTTTACAGCAGTGAATATATTATGTTACACGCCTATTTTTATTATGGTTAATGACATTAATGGATTAAAACTGCATTACTGTGCAGATTCACACAGTGTATGATTGTGCTGTAATTTCCTTTATATTACATTTTCTTTTGTTAATGGGAAACTGAGCATGAATTACTTCTCACCTGGGATGTCTGTTTGCATTTGTTAATCAATGATGCAAAAACCTTGTTTCTTTAAATCTTGGTTATAAATGCAATGAAAGTGTACATTGAGTTACTTGGATTATATACCCATTTAAATACAACTTCTCAGACAAAATGACTTGTAGATATAATAGTAGGATGGTGTATTAACAGGTTACGGTTACATTTATTTTGTAATTAAATTACATGACACCATTACATGTAACTAGTAACTAGTTACTCCCCAACATTGTTATGACTAATACTATTGAAAATATTAATGTGTTTCATTCCATGACTATCGCCCATGTGTTAAAAATAAGGGGTTGAACAACTACTGATTTTTTAAAGTCGACTTTTATTTGATGAAAGTCGAGTCGAAGTCGACTAGTCGCTGATGTCATTAATGAACATAAGCTTGGAGCTATAAAAAACACCTTGTGCACAGCTATGGCATATGACACAGTGCTGCCTACATGTCTATTGCTCCTATAACAGCTCATTTTAATCAGTTATTTTGCCTTTGGGTCGTTTTATTCCTCACAGATTTTTGCTCGTTTCTAAATCAGATACAGATAAAGTAGCACAGTACAGATTACATTCATATGAATGGCAGCGTCTCTCTAGTAGTAGTGATGCTGTGGGATTTAGTTATCAACAAATATATGCTTGAACTTTACAGTTTCTAAGCTATTTTCTTGAGAAATCACAGAACAGGGTTGACAGTACATTTCTGCGTTGAATGATTCTGTGCGCGAGTGAGTGATCTTCGCGTGACAAATGAGCTGCTGTCTATATGTGTGTGCGTTACAGTGCAGCAGCGCATTAGATTAGAACAGTGATTAACTTAAGCCGCGTTCAGACTGCACGATTTTAGCCCAGTTTTTGGCTCGCCGACAGGTTTTGAGAAATCGCTGACAAATGCCCGAAATCACAGGCAAATCGGTGCTCGTTCATGCGCGTGACAATCACGCAGTGTGAATGAGCAAAAATGCGATCTGAGAGAGTCGCTGACAAGTCGCCGATGCTCGTGAGATATGGCATGCTAAATATCTGGACCTGTCGGCGATTCAAAATCATGCTGTGTGAAAAGTGTTCTGACTGAAAACTACATCGGCGATGACAGACAGCCAATGAGAGAGCAAGATACAGAGCAGCGGGGAGTTCGGGGAGGAGTTATAAACCACAATATCAGCAAGCATGATATAAGAACACACAATCCTTGTTCCTCACGTCTCCCCAACCATTTCCTCCTCCATAATCTTCTTTTTCTTGTTTTCGCTGCAAATGAGCGCACAGGCAATTCTCACTGCAAGCTTCTTCTGGGCTACCATTTTTAATAATAATCCCATTCTCACTAGAGAACTCCAGTCTTGCACGCGTGATATCGCGTTGTTTTCTTGTCACATCTCGCGCGTGTTTGGTTGTGAAATGTAGTTTGCGTGCCAGACAGAGTTGTCGGCGATTCTTCCTATTGTAAAGTCATGCAGTGTGAAACCTTCTGTCGTCGATCCATTGTGCAGTGTGAACACAGCAGTGACTGAATACTGGCCAAGATAGTCATGCAGTGTGAAAAGAACAGTGACCCGACTACTTTGAAAATCGTGCAGTCTGAACTCGGCTTGACCTGTACAATCAGCTGTTTAGAATGTGCGTTCTCCCATTCAATTTCAAGCATCCAGTTATATAACCACACATGTCTTGTGGACCTTTTGGAGTATACTTTTATTTGTCCTTTTAACTGTTTGGAAATGGTGCCTAAATGTGGAAGTCCTTTAAAGATTTATTATCCTGTTGTGCCCTCTATGGGACCGGCGACTAGTCGACGTCCAGCTTAAAGCGTCATGGCAGAGCATTGAAGTCAACTAGTCAATTAGTCAGTGTAACCCCTTGTTAAAAACAGAAGATAATAACATTGGATTATAGCTTATACAAGCCTACAAGACTTGTCACCTCATTGACTACCATTTTATGGACAAAACCGATATTTTGTTACAGTGCATTAAAGCCACAAGGTTTACTTAACTTTATCAGTGACACATACGCATTCTTTTCCCTTTTTATAGTGTATCATATTTCATTGTCCTGACTGAGAGATGCTTCGCATTGAAGTTGGTGTTACTTTACTTTAAGCGATCCATCTGGTGAAGCTGGATAACAGTTGATCATCAAAGGCCTGAAGCTGCCTGAGTGGGCTTATATTGTGGTTGTGTGTGCAAAGGTCACCTTAACAGTTTGCTCTTTGCACCCACGTTGGCAAGAGATGACAAGAAAAGGAAGTGATGGGATCAGTCAGTCACACTCAGCAGTGAGCTATTCGATACATGTGCTTTGTCATAGCAGTAACAAGCAAAGATTTGGTTACGAACAGAGCAGGAGCAAGTTGCAAGTGAAAATGAGTCTGTGAGTCAGTCCCTGTGCCAAATGACACATTCATACTTGTGGTCTAAAAATGCATTAAAAATGTAATTTATCAATATGAATAAGAATGATTTTAATAAATTTCTTATATGAAATGCGACATGTTTCATGTGTCTGTGTGTGTGTGTATATGTAAAATGGAGGTAACATTAAGAAAAATAGTAAGTTCTTTTTTACTTAATTTCATTAGTAGCGATTTCTGACCCTACCCCAATTTTTTTGTCCGTCTACTATAATGAAGAAAAAAGTACAAGAAAATTGTAGAATTTTTTTTTATTATTATTATTATTATTTTTTAAGGCAATACTGGAAAGGTATTTTCTTTTCATACAAAAAAATTGTTTGGCATTAGGGCTGTAGCTATCGAATATTTTAATAATCGAGTATTCTACCAAAAAAGGCAATCGATTAATCGAGTAATCGGATAAAATGTGTTTTTCCTTAATTAAAGTGCAATATTAATTATGCAAGGGAAAATAAGACTCCTGGGTCTCTTAAAATGAACTACTAAACTTCCTTTTTTAGAAAAAAAATATTTTTATTTTTTAAATGCATAGAACCGCTGCATGCATTTTAAATAAATGCAGCACCACTGCACAGAAGACTCCACCTCCTCCCGGCGACCAGATGATGACGCTGACCTCAGACAGCGTGAGGAGATCCTTCAGCAGGTTCAATGCACGCAAAGCTCCGGGTCCTGACAACATCCCTGGGCGTGTACTGAAAGACTGTGCAGCAGAACTCACTGATGTCTTCACAGACATTTTCAACATCTCACTGAGTCAGGCTGTTGTTCCCACATGCTTCAAAACTACAACCATCATTCCAGTTCCGAAGAAGCCATCTCCATCCTGCTTCAACGACTACCGTCCTGTTGCACTTACCCCCATCCTCATGAAGTGCTTTGAACGGCTAGTTATGCACCACATCAAGTCTGCCCCTCCCCCCTCCCTCCCTGGACCCCTTCCAGTTTGCATATCGGTCCAACCGGTCGACCGATGATGCCATCGCCACTACCCTCCACTCAGCACTCATACATCTGGACAAAAAGGACTCATATGTCAGAATGCTGTTCATAGACTTCAGTTCAGCATTCAACACAATCATCCCTCAACAGCTCATTTACAAACTGATTCAGCTGGGGCTCAACACTTCATTGTGCAACTGGCTGTTGGACTTTCTGACTGGAAGACCTCAGGCAGTACGGGTCGGCAGCAACACATCCAGCACCATCACACTGAACACTGGGGGCCCCCAAGGATGTGTGCTGAGCCCCCTCCTCTTCACTCTGCTGACCCATGATTGCACACCTTCACACAACTCCAACCTCTTTATTAAGTTTGCAGATGACACGACTGTGGTGGGTCTCATTAGCAACAAAGATGAGACAAACTACAGGAGTGAGGTGAGCCGCCTGGCCAAGTGGTGCAGTGACAACAATCTCTCTCTGAACGTGGAGAAGAAAAAAGAAGATTGTTGTAGACTTCAGGAGAGCACACACTCAGCACGTTCCTCTGACCATCAATGGTGTGACTGTGGAGAGAGTGAGCAGCACCAAGTTCCTGGGTGTGCACATCACAGAGGACCTCTCCTGGACTGAAAACACCGCAGCACTGGCCAAGAAATCACAACAGCGTCTCTACTTCCTCTGCAAACTGAGGAGAGCCAGAGCCCCGGCCCCCATCATGTACACCTTCTACAGAGGCACCATCGAGAGCATCCTGACGAGCTGCATCACTGTGTGGTATGGCGCCTGCAACGCGTCCTGCCGAAAGACTCTGCAACGCATAGTGAGAGCAGCTGAGAAGATCATTGGTGTCTCTCTCCCCTCCCTCCAGGACATTTATGGAACCCGTCTCACCCGCAAAGCCCTCTGCATCACAGGTGATCCCACTCACCCATCATACAGCTTCTTCAGTCTGCTGCCATCAAGGAGGAGACTGTGGAGTCTCCAGGCCAGGACAAGCAGACTGAAGGACAGCTTCATCCACCAGGCTGTCAGGAAGCTGAACTCCCTACCAAACTTGCCCCCCCTCCCCTCTTCTGCCCCAGGCACCACTGAACTATGACCCCCCCCCCCCCCCCCCCCCCCACCACCACACACACACACACTAATTATATGATGGCATGCACCAGTCACTTTGTGCATCATTGGTTTGCTCACTACCTCATTCAGCATGGAACTGACGTCATTCCACTACCTCATCAGTCAGTTAAATAAAATAACTGCTCTTGAGCCCTTTGTCACTTGTCACTTTAGGCCCTAGTTGTGGTATGCCAGCTCTATCTTGCAATGGACACACGCCACGATGTTCTCTTTACGTTTGCCCGCGTCCTCAAATCAAAACACTGCCGACTCCTTGCAGTACGCGATTTCAGATGCAGGGCTTGTGTCTCCTTCCGCTTTGTGGGTGACGTAAACGCGTTGTGTCACATTAAAACAATCATTGCGAAAGAACATGACGTGAGATTTAAAATAAATTAAAAGAGACTTCGAGGCAGAGGAATTTGCCTCGATCATTTTTTGTAATCGAGTTACTCGAGTAACTCGAGGAATCGTTTCAGCCCTATTTGGCATAATGTTTTTGTAATTCCTTAGAAGTTAAAATGTCACATATATTAAAAAAGTCCACTATTGGAGTCATGTTGTGCAGTCAACATGAAAAAAACATTTTTAAAACAGAAACTGTACTGTATCAAGCTCAGTACATTTCTTAAAATATCAGATAATTTGACCTGTGAATGACATTACAAGGTTATTTCAAAATAGTAAGTAAAATTAAATAAAATTGTACAAAAAGTTGGTATTAAAGTTATTAAATGTAAATTTTGTTGAAAAAAAAATTGAAATACTCTACACAAAGGTTCCATTTGTTGCAATATTTAATGCATTAACTATCATTAACGATGAACAATATGACAGTATTTATAAATTTTTGTTAATGTAAAAAAAAAATACAACTGTTCATTGTTGATTCATGTTAGCCCAGTTCCATTAAATAACGTGAATAAATATAACTTTTGATCTTAATAATGTAGCCTATTAGTATTAGTAAATGTTGGAATCAACATTAAGAGTAATTAGTGCTTTAGAAGTATTTTTCCAATGTTAGTTTATCTTACCTAATGTTAACCAATAAGATCTTCTTTTAAAATGTTACCGAAATTTCTCACAACCACACGGATACATTACAAGATTTTCACTTTTGTTCACCGTGTAACTCTTATTTGTCATTGTCCCAGATTCCAGATTGAATTTTAACAGAAGTGAGGGAATGACTATACAGTCTGTTCAGTCTGCCGTACTTTAAGGTCCTTGCACGTCTTCTTTTTACAAACCATGATTGATACCTTGGTCCAATATTGAACATATAATATTTCCATTCCTGACAGCTTTGTTTTCATGCGCCTTGAATTAAATATGCAGTTTGGTCTGAGGTCTGCAGAGCCAGCCTTTATCTTCATAGTTTCAGTCCCTCTTTGAACACTGTCAAACTAATTCTGAACTGTTTGTAGTGGGAAAAAAGAAAAGAAAACGCTCTTTGAGGTGTGAAGTGCAGTGATTTGTTTTTGATCTGGTGATTGGGAAAACATGAGAATATTTCATTTGTTCAGCAGCATTTGTGGGTTATTCTGCGGTAGAATGTAATTTTTCTGAATTACTTAGACTTGGTACTTTAAATTGGACTAATTTGCCTTGGCTTTAATGTGACTCTGCAGAGCAAATTATGGGACATCATCATTTTAATGTGACTGTAGCAGGTGGGAGTCTTCCCAGTGTATCATAGCCAACAGATATTGTGGGCTCAATGCATTTTTTAAACCTAAATCCATCTGGATGTCCAATAATCCAATATAAATCCAGTGGAAATTAGAAATGACTCATCAGTACCTCGTTCATTGCCTGGAGGGCCAAGGCACCAGATAAGTGCGTTTGTGTTTTGGATACAAGTGGTTTCTAAATGGCAGTCCTGTCATACTGTGACGAGTGGGGCGGGGCCGAGGGACATGGGAGCGAGGCCGGTGGAGTGATTGGAGATGAGCTACACCTGTTCGACCCGCCGGTCTCGAGGCCCACGGAGGAGATGGAAGGATATAAAACTGGAGCGACGACAGTGAAGGACGAGAGAGGACCAGGCCTGGGCGTTATTTTAGGTTTTGGTTTCATTTTGTGCGCACCAGTCGTCCGTGAGGGGCTGGTGCGCTGTTTTGTGTTTATTTTGTAATTAAAGTTTCAATTTGATTGTCCGCCGGTTCCCGCCTCCTTCTTCCCGATGACTAGGAAGTTTTTTCTCATTACAGTGGTGCCGAAGCCCGGGAGAAGGAGGGACGCGCTGCTGAAGATCCCTCGCCGCTGTGGTGAATCCGCGGTGCCAACGAGCAGGCGAGGAGTGTGCCGCCATGGACACTCGAGGCGGTGTGCTGGAGCGAGTTGCCCGGGACGGGCGAGCTCGCTACCGGCTGCTCACGATAGGGAGGGGCGGCTGCCGTCCGTGAGGGAGCGGAGGAGTCTGCGCCGTTCGCCAGGTGGCCGGAGCCTGCTGCCATCCGCCGGAACGGGGAGGAGCAGGGAACGGGGGACTCCTGCCGGCTGCCCAAAACCGGAGGAGCCGTCGCCCGCCACCGGGCGGCGGAGGAGTGTCGTGCCGTCCGCCGAGGGCTGTCCAGTGCCACCACCAGGCACCGCGGAGGAGATCGCCCAGCTGGTGGAGGGCCGAGCAGCGGTGCGTTTGAGAACCGGATTTTTTTTTTCTCCTCTCTCCCCTCTCTCGTCTCTGTCGCTCCTCCTTCCATCTCCTTTTCTCTCGCCTCGTCTGTCCTACCCCCAGGTTCCCGCAGGTCCCCGTGAGCTACCCCCCCCGGAGGGAGGGGGGGGGGTGGGTAGAGCGCAGTCTCGGGAGTACCCCCCGGCCTGCGAGGGGCGATGGGGGTATGTGACGAGTGGGGCGGGGCCGAGGGACATGGGAGCGAGGCCGGTGGAGTGATTGGAGATGAGCTACACCTGTTCGACCCGCCGGTCTCGAGGCCCACGGAGGAGATGGAAGGATATAAAACTGGAGCGACGACAGTGAAGGACGAGAGAGGACCAGGCCTGGGCTTTTAGTTGTGTTTTGGTTTTTATTTGCGCGCACCAGTCGTCCGTGAGGGGCTGGTGCGCTGTTTTGTGTTTGTTTTGTAATTAAAGTTTCATTTTGATTGTCCGCCGGTTCCCGCCTCCTTCTTCCCGACGATTAGGAAGTTTAATTCATTACACATACATATCAGAAAATGCTACTGACTGATAAATCCATGATTTGAGAGGCACTACTAAAATAAAAATGAACATATTTACTTAAGTCCTACTGAGCACTAAAGTTCAAAATGGGCCATGTCACAAGGAATCACAATACAGTTGCTTAAAGTTGAGTTAATTGATCACACTATAACTTTCAGAGCTGAAAACTTCCTCTCTAGTCCAAAAAGAGCATGACTACGGATATAAACCTATTGTATTTTATATTTGCAATAAACAGAAAAAAGTGGAGATCAGGTTAGAAAGCATGGAGTTTGTGCCACTGTCACTTACGTTCAAGGCAAGACAACATGTGTGTGAGGTACTAGAACAGACCCAACTAGTTCTCGGGCATCTTCTTTTTCTTTTTAATCTCGGTTGGTAAACCTACTGCAAGGTGCATATGGCCACCAGTGCACGACACTGGCATCACAGCTGATGTAAAATCAGGATCGGACTAAGGATAGTCGATACCAATCAGTAAAAAAAAAAAGCTTAATTGGTCCTGATCCCGATCCTTGAGATCACCTCTCTAATATTATCTCTAATAATAATTCTAATAGTATATCAGTGATACTAAAACAACACTGTCCTGAACTTCCACAGGTTGATAGGTCAGAAGGTGAATACATTTTGAACAGAAGTGTGCACCTACAGCTTTGCACAACCATCTAAAGGATCCCAGTGTTGAAGTAGTAGTTTTAAGTAGTTTGTGTTTTATCTATTTATTTATTTTTCTTTTTTCCCCAACATGGAATATAGATCATGGGTCATGCTATTTTTATGTCCTTTTTGAAGCTTGAATGTAGGTGTGTGCAATAATGATAAATACTATTTAATTCTTTCTGGGATTTTGCCACTAGCCATAGTTACATTTATTTTTCGCTTAGTGTGTTTCGTTCTGGGATCTTGGCTGGTTTAGTCCTAAAGCTTTTCATATTCTGTGCAGTGGTCAGTGAAAGAAATTAACGTTTCATTAAGCGGTGATATTTGTTTAAATCAACCATTCAGACCTTTCTTTCTTATTTTCCTGGACCAGATGGATGGATGCACTTTTTTGGGCTTTAAAATCTTGACACACCCCCCCCCCCCCCGATTCATTTCCATTATAAAGCTTGGAAGATTCAGTACATATTTTAATATATCTCCGATTGCATTTGTCTTAAAGAAGAACGTCATATGCACCTGGGATGGCTTGAGGGTGAGTAAATCATGAGGTAGTTGTCATTTTTGGGTGAACTATCCCTTTAAAAACTTAATTTATTGTAATCACGTGGAAGAAAGCAATCAGGACATCTTCTGAATTTATCCTTTCTTTGTTATATGAAAGACATGAATATTAGGAATGACATGAGGACAAAGGTTGAATTTAAAATTTTGACAGAACATCTCTGTGACGAGTGGGGCGGGGCCGAGGGACATGGGAGCGAGGCCGGTGGAGTGATTGGAGATGAGCTACACCTGTTCGACCCACCGGTCTCGAGGCCCACGGAGGAGATGGAAGGATATAAAACTGGAGCGACGACAGTGAAGGACGAGAGAGGACCAGGCCTGGGCTTTTAGTTGTGTTTTGGTTTTTATTTGAGCGGCACCAGTCGTCCGTGAGGGGCTGGTGCGCTGTTTTGTGTTTATTTTGAATTATTAAAGTTTCATGTTGATTGTCCGCCGGTTCCCGCCTCCTTCTTCCCGATGATTATGAAGGTTAAATCATTACAATCTCCCTCTATAAAGACCATCTTAAAGCAAACTCCAATCTTTTTTTTCCAAGTCGTAGGTCCACATGGATTTCATGTCCACCTGGAAGCTTCTGGTGAGCATGTGTTTTGTAGACCAGCACTCCAGGTCCTTTAATTCGTTTTTTATTCTGCCCAGTTGAGAACAAGTGCCCTCAGGCATACAGAACAAACATTCTCATCTCTGCGGGGGCAAACCGACACCATCCTGTTTCTGAAACTCCTTATTAATGTACACTTGGAAGCACACAAAGGGATATGGGTATCTATCTATCTATCCATCTATCCATCTATCTATCTATTAAATGTATTGATTTATTATTATATTTAATACATTTTTATGCATTTATGCAATTTAAAATTAGGAGTACGTCATTTTGTATGTCACTCTACGTCATCACAAATGACAAGGTTTTTTTGTTACTTGATTTCGCTTCAAAATGATGTAAAGTGGAACCATAGTTTTTATGCTATTTGTTTGCAATCAAATTAAGAGCCTCTGGATTCATTTATTAATTAATTAATTTTTTGTTCCCAGTGTGACTTTTTTGCTTTAAGCAGCATATTTGCATTTTGAAGACATTGTTATTCAACTGTTTTGGTATCTGCAAAATATGCCCACACTGAAGAGTATATTTGTTTGATGCTAACAGCCCAATCTCATTCTGTTGACTAATTAGGCAATTAACAACTGTCAGTGTGCAATGCTAGATTCATCTTTCCTGTGGTATTTCATTTTCGTCTTGTTTGTCATACAGGCGTTTCAAAGCAAACAAAATGTAGATACAAACTGTCAGCAGAAATTATAATGGATTCTCTTTTTAATTTGTTCTATTACCACCAAAATGAAGAAAAACACAGCTCTCTATCTATATTTAATCTCTATACTTTGGGGCCAGGGATTGCTTATGTGTCATAGGTGCTGAAATATATTTCATATTCATATTTCTGTATAACCTAAGCTATGTAAACGGGTCCTATGCAAACCCTGTTTAACATATGAATCTGAAGCTGATTTTCCTGTAAATCCCTCCAGATGACTACAGGAAGTGCTTTGGTGATAAATCAGGCAGGAGATATGTTATCTAGAGCTCTTCTAGTGTTCCTGTAGCTCAATTGGTAGAGCATCAAGCGCAATGTTGGGGGTTCAAGTCCCCGGGAACACATGATAGGTAAAAATTGATAGCCTGAATGCACTGTAAATCGCTTTGGATTAAAGCATCTGCTAAATGCATAAAAAAATTGTTTTTCTTCTGACAGCTGTTCTCACAAAAGCTGTTTTTTGTTTTGCTCATTATTATTATTATTATTTGTGTTATTGTTTTACCTCAACCGAATTTTGGATGTGTACACCTTTTGCATTTCTAACATGAATTAAAGTTTTTACCGTCTTTTTTTATTTTTATGGATTGGTATAACATTTTTGTGTTAATAATATTTGGCAGTTCAACAATATACTTGAAATAGAGAAGAAAAAAAAATTGCATTGGCATACATAATTGTACTTTTATTAAGGAAATTGATACTTTTTCACAGGAACAAAAAAAAAAAAAACTATCAGTATATTCATGCAAATAGTGTCTTATGTAACATAATTTCCCCCATATTATGTAGCTAATAATAATTTTCAATTGCTTAATTCTGTGTTATTTGACTGGTTACATTTTATTTTTCACCATATACATTATACAACATAATTTATAACTTTTTCAAGTTGTAAAGAAAACAAAGATTATAAGACTACAGTTTATAGGAAAATACTTTTTCGGATTTTCTACATTTAATTCAATGTGTTGCTGTTTCTTTATAATTTCTTGAGTAAAAATTGTTTCTACATCAAATTTTCTTCAGTGTAGCTATATTCAACTAAAAGAATATATTTCAAAGTTAAAAAAAATATTATTGGACTGTTTTACAAGAAAGTACTATTTCAGTCTTTAATAATTCATGTTTCATTTGTTAATTGCCATTTCATTGTAATTATTTTTGTGAAAAAAATGTCTTTGCTGTGTACAGTACACTAAACTAAGAGTTCTTTACATTCGCATTTTATATTCTTTTCCTCTCAAATGTCAGGTTATTATTATTCTTTTTTTTTTTTTTTTTACAGCATTAAATATCTGAATTACTAGCTGTAAAGGTCAGAGTCTAGTTCTTTTAACACAGTGCTTCTCAATCTTTTTTCAATAACGTACCCCCTATCAAATTTTTTCTCAGCCAAGTACCCCCTGACCGGCCCCAATTATTTGAGATGGAAAAAAAAGCGTCATTCAAAACGTCATGCAAAACAGGACTTATATTTTTGGATGCCAGTGCTTCCCTGTGTATGATACAGTGATTCCACTGCACTTCTGGATGTTTACTTCTAATACGCGTCATGAGCCCTTTAACACGGCCTGTGATTGACGCGGCTCCGTCAGTGCATACACTCTTGCAGTTTCTCCAGTCCAGCTCGTTTTCAATGAAGAAATTATCCACAACATTAAAAAGGTCCTCTCCCGTTGTTTTCCCCTCTAAGCTCTTGCAGAAAAGTACATTTTCATAAATGTCGTCAATATCCACATACCTCACAAACGCAATGAGCTGTGCCTTGCCACTGACATCGGTTGACTCATCAAGCTGGAGTGAAAATGCTTCGCCAAGTTTTCCCACAACTTGTTCAACAATATCCGCTCCCATTCTATCTATTCTGTGGGAAACGATGTCATTAGACAAAGCCACCGTTTTTAATTTATCTGCGGCATTTTTGTCCAGCATTGTCTCAGTTAACACTAACTGAGAGTATCTTGAGGGAGTAACAGGTCCTCAGCGATCGTGAACGGCTTTTTTGCTTTAGCCACGAGCAGTGACACCGCATATGACGCCTGAAGTGCTTTGGCTGATGTTGTTGAGACTTTTCGCATTGTTTCCTGCGATGATCTAAACTCAGCAAGTTTTCTCTTGAAAAAATCAGGTGGCTTTCCAACATGACACTGATGTTTGGTGTTGAGATGTCTCTGCAGGTGCGCCGGTTTCATCGAGCTGTTTGCTAGTTTCTCCCCACAGAAAAAACACAATGCTTGGGGAGGGTTGCCGTGAATCCCATCAAAACATACCCCTCCTGATATTGACGGTATTTTGTTGGCTCCACT
The DNA here is from genome assembly GCF_963082965.1 of Carassius carassius. Classification (NCBI taxonomy): domain Eukaryota; kingdom Metazoa; phylum Chordata; class Actinopteri; order Cypriniformes; family Cyprinidae; genus Carassius; species Carassius carassius. The sequence goes on from NC_081804.1 coordinate 15,750,904, forward strand.
TTGGCTTTCTTTTTTTCTTCATCCTCCCTGTTCTCCGCTGTAGTATTGCTACGTTTTAACCAGGATTTCATTTATGTCTGTTTATTTAGCAGCTAAGCAACTGATTTCCCGCTCGGCGTGATTCAAATTCTACTTCTCTGATTTAATGTTAGGTATTTACAATCACATTTAAAATAGAAATATTTTATTTAAAAATGTGGTTAACATTTTATTAAACTTATTTTCGTAATCATGGATGATTTTGTATCTTTTAAATTATTTATAAAAATTTATTAATTTAAATAATTTTTATTTTTATTATTTTTTTTTTTATAAATCTCACGTACCCCCTACACTACCGCAACGTGCGTACCCCCATTTGAGAATCACTGTTTTAACACAAAGCATAACTTCAGTTTCTTTCAAAGCTTCTGCTTCAGTTGCCTTCAATCACACCGTAAGTCAGGAAGATTGTATGTTTTTTGCAATTTACTCCCTCAGGGCGATTTGATAAACCAAGTCATTAGTCACTGTTTTGGGATTCACTGAAGAGCATTTCATGTTTTCTTCTGTTCCGTTTTGAGATGTTTTATGTTTCTCAGCATTTTGTGGGAATGGCCTGTCAAATCAAAGCTGTTATCTGTTTCTTTCGACATCAAGCCTTTAGTTGATTGTGGTCCTGACTCTGGGTTTTTGAACTTACAGTCACCATTACCAAGTGAAAGTGAAAGTGACGTGACATTCAGCCAAGTATGGTGACCACTGTTGGGAACGTTACTTTAAAAAAGTAATTAGTTATAGTTGCTCACTACTTGTTCCAAAAAGTAACTGAGTTAGTAACTGAATTACTCTATAATAAAAGTAACTCGTTACCAGGGAAAGTAACTATTTGCGTTACTGTAAAAAAAAAAAAAAAAAAGTTGCTATATGTCAAAGAATTTGTTTTCAATATTTATTGCACATCAACAGACAGCAAGAGTCTTATCCTGCACTCTTTGTAAGAAAAGTGTTTTTGGCCACTAGCTTTGTAGATGCGTGTGTCACACATTACATGTACACATTACATGCAAGTTCTTGCCTTTGACTACAATGAATTTATAGTAGTGCTTATATCTCCACCTTGAAAATGCCAACTTTTTATCTGATTGCTCCTGACTCGCCATTTCTGCTGCTGCTGCGAATCTCTGTGTAGCTGTTGCTGTGTGTGTTTGGCGCCGCTGGCGCGTGTGTGTAAAAACACTGGCTCTGATTGGCTACCATGAAACACATGACTCTGCCTTAGCCAATCATAATCGCTTATCTCGTTATTAACCCACCTGCTCACTCGCTGTGTGAGCCAGGGGTGCGTTCAGATTGCATATTAAATCAATGCATAGTAACGCACCGCTTTTAACGTTCAGTAAGAAGGTTGAGTAGAAGACAACAAATCTCATCATTCCAGGCTCCTTCTTGGCGTCATCAAACCACGCGATTGTTATTGTTTTGGTAGGCGCCCTCTAGTGGCAGATCCTACAACCTGTACCTTTAATGGGTGTTGTCAGAATGAGAGTCTGACCAGCTGATTTAAACATCACAACGATCCACAAACCATTGCCAACAATGGCCAAAATATCCATAATCCATAATTACACTTAACCTAACTTTTCCTCTGACATACAGATCCACCCACATATTTGTTTAGAGCTGTTTTGGACAGTTTTCACTTGTAAACAGTGTTTGATCTGTGCATATTTATGATTTGGTCAAGACGACGTTTTCACTGGAGAAAAAATTATAGAAAAGGGCTTGTCCAAAGTTTAATGATTTGTTTCTTACAAACATGGAGCTTTTCTCTTCTACAGATTTTAACTGATGGACTGGAGCGGTGTGGATTACTTGTGGACAGAGGTGGAAAGAGTACAAAAATAATCTACTCAAGTAAAAGTACCATTACATTAATGAAATTTTACTTAAGTACAAGTAAAAGTACCAGTCTAAAAATCTACTCAAGTAAAAGTAAAAAGTAGCTCATTTAAAATTTACTCAGAGTAAAAATTACTTAGTTACATTTTAACAGTGGGAGGGAGTCAAAATGGGACAGGCCAAGGGTGTCAAACTCAGTTCCTGGAGGGCCACAGTCCTGCACAGTTTAGATTTAACCCTAATTAAACACACCTGATCCAGCTAATCTAATCATTTAGGTTTATTTGAAAACTACATGATATGTGTGCTGGAGCAGGGTTAGAACTAAACTCTGCAGGGCTACGGCCCTCCAGGAACTGAGTTTGACACCCCTGGTATAGGTCTATTAATCTCAAACTAGTTGTTTTAAAATAAAGGAATCAGTTATTTAGAATAATAAAACATTTGGGCTGTTACCAGGCAAATCAGTATCAATAAACTCATCTTTTAATGCAGAGGAAATGCAGAAGATTCATTGGAAGTGGCATTTAGATGTATTACACTGTTTAGTGCAGGACAAGAATGCATTTAACCTGCAGTTACAAATGCATGAATAATGTTTTGATATACAAGACATAAAATGTTGAATAATCATTTGAAATGATAAGAAATTAATTATTTAAAAAAAATCAAAAGATACTTTAAATGTGAAATTAAAATGGCCAGTATGTGTCAGCAAGTCACTGTTAATAAGTGAGTCATTGCGATTGAACCGAATCATTTAAACGGTTGATTCATCCAGGAACGAAACACTGTCACGTTGCTCAGAGACGCAAACCTGTGCTTTGGTGGCTGTGTTTGGAATTATTTTCTGTTGTAGAAATAGAGCTAAAAAAGGCAATATGGTGTCTAAAACGCAAGTCTCTTAATTAACTTGTTTACTGAACTGTTATATATATGTATGTATATATTCATGATGATTTTTGGAGGAAATTGCATTTAATATATGAATTGAATTGATTTAATATTATATAAATATATAAATATAAATAAATATAAATATGTGAATTTTCTGCCCCTATATCTTCAATTTTGTGATCATTCTAAATGCATTTTAGGAGACTGAATCACACAGTGAAAGAACGCACTATAAATGTGCGCGCACATCATTAAAACAAAAATAGCACACTCCTCACCACGGTCTTTTTGGCTAATTTGTGCAAACCCTCTTGCTAAAACGCTTTTAACCACCAATGCACCGATGCAATTATTTAGCTTACCTCTACATTCTTGCGAAGGGTTGATGTCTTGTCGAGATTTTATAAGCTGCTAGTTTGGTCTTCCTAGGCAAGTACAGCTTACACTGCATAATAGAGCATACATATGGCCATGGGTTCACTTCGTTTCCTTCGAGTTCAACTTCAGAATATGACGGGGTTTCGTTTTCAGCGGTGTCTGCACCACTAATGCCTGTTTTGTCCGTCTGCATCTTTTTTTGTGATTTTAGCGCCAGTTTGCCATCCTGCCCATTATTTACTGCCGTAGTTTCCAGGGAGCGATTTTTTTTTTTACTCAGTAATTAATGTGTTTTAAAATGTAGCGAAGTACAATACTTCAAACAAAATATACTTAAGTAAAAGTAAAATTACAGATTAAAAAAATTACTTTAAAAAGTATTAGTACACAAAAAAGCTACTCAATTACAGTAACGCGAGTAAATGTAATTCGTTACTTTCCACCTCTGCTTGTGGATTATTATGATGTTTTTACCAGCTGTTTGGACTCTCATTTTGATGGCACCCATTCACTGCCAGAGGATCCATTGGTGAACAACTGATGTAATGATACAATTTTCCAAATCTGTTTCCATGAAATAAAAAATCAATGGCAAAAAGTAAAGACAGATAAATACTGTCCCTCCGTAAAGATCCGACACTCTTTTCTAACCCAAGATTAACGGCACCCATTAAGTAACACTCAGCACTTTTGTCCCCTGTCTGTTGTAATCTTGGTGGATGGCTGCAGTTAAAAGTAATTAGTTTTGGTTGCTAATAATTGAATGTCTCTCAACAGGGGAGTCACTGCCTCATGGCCACTGAAAGCTTGTCTCAGTGAAAGGATGCCTCGCTTTCTCACACCAAATGTGAAAGGTGCTGTAGCATTAAATTTGTTACAGTATCTCTCGGATAAGGGACTGTTTATTTTAATGATGGGAGGGGAGGTGTCTTCAGTTTTAACTCCAGTGAGATAAAAAGGTTGACCAGTGTACAACCCTGAGGCAGATGATCACTTGATGATCATGAATTTTGAGCTTTGGGGTTTGCCAAATGGATTTTCTGGTTCCCTTTCGATACTACAGTCATACTGTGTCTTGCTAAATGCATATGGGAAAAAGCCTTTTTTTCCTGAACTAAAGTCTTTTTTATTCATGCAGTGAAATTGCACAGCCATTGGTTTGTGCAGTGTATTAAAAGACGAACCAATGGCTAGGCAGCGGGGCTGCACGAGCCTATGGCGATGAAGCCCAACAAAGCCTGCTGAATCCCCAACAAAGCCTGCCAAAGCCCACCGAGAAAACGGTCTTACGTCACGCTTGAATTTAGTGATATTTTTTTACTATTGTGCCGAATGGTTCTAAGAACTGTCTGGTATGGTTACAGTTGTATTTCCACGTGAGTCAGGTACAGAACGGCACGATTACAAACCGTTCTTGGCCCGGAATTCTCTGCATGGTTAGACAACTATGCTCAGATGTGCTATTAGAGTGCGTGTGTTTGGCTACCAGTTTTTCCATAGCTGGCTAAGCGGAAGCACGCTATTTGATCAAACAGCCAAGTAAACAGCTACGCTACATTCAATATGAAAAAAGAAAAAAAGTGTCTGAGACATATTGGTCTATAAAGGAAACATTTGCGCAAGTGATGGAACAGGGTGTGGCCATGGGGATGGTTTGCAGAAGAACATTTGTCACGACAGATGCCTCCAACTCAGGTTGGATGGTGCTGTGCGAGGGCATACCAACTTTCTGCCACTGGTCAAAAGTAGTAAGGCTTCCACATCAACTGCCTGGACATTCTTATCCCACAGGTAATCAGGCAAGTAAGTGAACAAAAACACAAGGTTCTCCTGGTGGCCCCCCTTTGGACGAACTTGCCGTGGCTATCAGAGTGGCTATAGTGGCCTCTCATGCCCCTATTGCGTGCCAGTCAGTGGGTGGAAACAGTGTGGTTATCCGCTTCCTAAGGGATGCAGGGAGGCTGAATCCGCCTTGTCCCCCTGCCGTCCCTTCATGGGATCTGCCCACTGTGCTGAGGGCCCTGAAGGGCCCCGCTTTTGAGCCACTTGTTTCTGCCAACATTCAGTTGCTATTGCTGAGGACTGCTCTGCTTTAAGCACTGGCATCAGTAAAGCAAATAGGGGACCTGCAGGCACTCTTCAGTAGCCCTGCCTACCTGGAATTTGGGCCTAATGACACAAAGGTTGTCCTGAAACCAAGGCACGGTTACGTACCTAAGGTGCTCTCCACTCCAATCTAGAGCACAGGTCATTACACTCTCCGCGCTTCTTCCCTCTGAAGAGGACAGAGATTTATCTTAGCTCTGCCCTGTCAGAGCTCTGAGAATCTATACTTAGCATTCTGCTCCTTATAGGCGGTCAGAATAACTCTTTGTTAACTTTGGTAACCACACAACAGGCTTCCGGTCATAAAGCAAAGACTCTCTAGATCAGTGGTTGGCAAACTTGGTCCTTCCAGGCCTCTTTCCTGGAAGGGCCAAGTTTTCCCATCACTGCTCTAGATGAATAGTAGACTCCATCTCACTAGCATACTTTTTTTTTTTTGGGGGGTGCCTTCAATACCCCATTGGAGCACAGGCCAACTCGACTAAAGGCATCGCCTCGTCCTGGGCATGGTCCAGTGTTGTATCCATTGCGGATATTTTTGAGGTGGCCAGCTCACACTAGCCAGTTTGAACCGTGCCCGAGTGCGTTTGACCACCAAAGCGCGGTTCGTTTGACTAGTGTGAGTGCTCCGAACCGTGCCCGGGCACGGCTCGATTAGCCGGCCCTGGCCCACTTGGAAGAGGTGGGCCAGAGCACGGTTCAGTTGGACTCAGGCGCGGTTCGCATGCAGTGTGAGCGCTAACCGTGCTAGAGCACGGAACAGGACAATCGTACTCGGGCCCGGTTCATGGCAACCGTGCCTAGTATGAGTACACCCTTAGATTCTCTTCCCGAGCTCGGGATATTTCCCGCCACCGTCCTCGGGCCGGGTCGGGTCGGGCCCTTGATAAAGCACGTCACGTGTCATGCGCAGCGTCTCGTCCACTCGCAGTCTCGCATCACACCTGCTGTGCGTGCTGTACTATTCAGTAGATTAAGTGCAACATGGAGCTTGAAGAAGCAAAGAAAAAAATTCAAACAGGAGAATTAACTTTGAACAAGTTTGGAGGAAAATCGGAGGTATGGAAACATTTTAAACTAGTCGTGGGGAGTGACAACATATGTGTTGGCTTTGTCTCGTGCATTAAATGCGGCACGCATATATATATATATATATATATATATATATATATATGTATATATATATATGTATATATATAACTGCGCAGCTCCCCCGTAGCCTAAATGATCTAGCACAGCAGCACCTGCGGCATATAATCCACATTCGTAATGTTTTATAACCTGGAGGTCCCTTCCGCTTGAAGAGACACTCTATGTAAACAGATCTGGCAGAGAACCCTTGGCTGTATCACGCTCAAGTTCTCTGACATTAGTTTACCTGTTAGCTCTCGACCCCTGGGTGTTGATGTTACAGGAGTACTCTAGAACTATTAACCAGGCTGGGTGTGACCTCAGGAAGCTCAGCCAGTCTTAGCCTTGGGTTGTTGTTAACTTCTCTATGGGCATTGGATGCTTATGGAAGTTTGATACTTTTAGTCGTTCCAATACATTAGAACGATATCTTCACTCGTGAAAAATCCTTTCACCGGCCCCCGCTCCCTCTAGTGAAGATATTACTGCGCCAAGACGAAGTGCTTACAAACACCTGCCATGGTTAACAGGTTGGATGGTTGGATGGTGGTTAACAGGTAGGTGTTTGGTAGCTTCTCTGCTTGGCCCATATTGAATGAATGGGCTCAGCTAAGTGGTTTCAAAGTGTCACCGCGCGCCAAAGCGATTGAGTGCACGCACTGAGACGAGAGAGGTATGTATCAACTCGTCTTAGGTAAGGGAAAAACATAGTTTAATATGAAAACACGGTGGAGTATCCCTTTAAGGTTCCTTATTTACATCTATGGTTCCAAGAATAAATTTTAAAGGGATAGTTCACCCTAAAATGGAAAAATTTGCTGTAAATTTACACACACTCAGTCCATCCAAGATGTAGGTGACTTGTTTCTTCAATAATAATAATAATAATAAACTTTATTACAGACTCACAGGTCCAAATAAAAAACAACAACCACTGACATTACACACAATACAATAAAAAACTTCAGAGGAGACAACTATACCAATGCTTCCATAACTTGGACTTATACCGTGAAGTGCTAAACTTGATGCTGATCAATGCCATAATTATGTAATTCTCTGAGTTGTTCAGCCGACATATAAATTTGTACATAACATTTCTCAGTGTGGCTTGCAGTGTATTAACACCTGCAGCCACAAACATCTCACTGGCACTACACCAGCGTGGTCTTCTCAGCAGAATTCTTAGTGCATCATTGTAAGCTACCTGGAGTTTATGCAAGCTAGCTTTGCTGAAACTAGACCACAAGTGTGCATTGTGGAGAGGAGTGCAGTATGCTCTGAACAAAGCAACTTTCACTCTATCTGTGCACCCACCAAACTTGCGAGCCAAACTATTCGCCTGAGCATAAAAAGAACGGCATTGCCTGTAAACATCAAGGTCATCCTTCAACTGGTCTGTAATGAGATGCCCAAGATACTTGTATTTGCTCAAAACTCTCAAGGTATTACCTGCCAATTTAAAAGGAGGAAACATTAGACATTTATCCCCCTTTGTTCTGCAAATCATCACCGCACTCTTATATGTATTAAATTTCATGTCATGAACAGTTCCATAGTCAGAGCAAACATTAAGAAGCTGTTGAAGACCAACACTGCTAGGACTGAAGACCACAAGGTCATCTGCATACATAATATGATTCACTAAAGTGTTACCTATCATACACCCAGTGTTACATGAATTCAGGCAGACAGAGAGCTCATCAACATACATATTAAAAAGAATAGGGGAGAGGATTCCACCTTGTCTGACCCCGTTCCTGACCCCAAAAGAGGCAGAAACACAGTGGCCCCATTTTATAAACATAGACTGGTTGGCATACCAGTAGGACAGAATTCTCACAATACATTTAGATACACCTCTCTTACTCATTTTATCAAATAACTTGTAGTGATTGACGCGGTCAAAAGCTTTTGAGGCATCAATAAAACTCATTAGAACTGAGGAGTTCTTATCTCTATACATATTAACAATTTCCTTTAAGGAATATATGGCCATATCTGTGCCATGTTTAGATTTAAAACCAAATTGGTTGTCAGTAGAGGGGATAATGTCCACAATTCTGCTCAACAAGATGCTTTCAAAAACTTTAGACAATACACTGGCAAGGGCTATTGGTCTGTAGTTATCAGAGCAACCAACCTTACCAGACTTATCCTTGATCACCGGCACAAGCAAGACAGATATCATTGTATCCGGCAGGAAACCATGAATTAAAAAGGAATTAAAACAGATACCAAGAAGGGAGGCTAACCTCATGCTGGCATATTTAATGTGCTCAGCAGTGATGTGATCCAACCCGCTTGCTTTATTATCTGCTAACTTATTTATAGTGCGTGATACCTCATGTGAAAAAATTGCCTTAAAATCAACACACTTAACATTATCAGACATATAAATATCACTTTTAACACAATTAAACAAGGTCCTGTAGTGCTGTCTCCACATCTCAGCAATATTCTCAACACCTGAGATACCATCTACAGTGCATGGGGGTGGTATACTACATTTGTTAATACCCTTTACCTCTTTCCAAAATTCAGTAGTGTTGTTATCCATTACCTTCTCGGCCATAGATTCTGCCCTCATAACTTGCTCATTTTTACAGATAAATCTGACAGCATATTTATACGCTGCATTAGCATTTTTCTTTTGTTCAAACAGCGGCCCTTGCCTTGGTCTGCCAGCCAACACCCATGATTTAAACGCTAACTTAGCTTCCTCATGATATCCGGCCACATACTTATTCCAGCCAGGCCTCATTTTACCCCTTTTGTTTTTCCGTTTAAAATAGGGTCTACTGCTTTCATAAAGGACTCTCACAACATGATCATATAGAGAGGAGATTTCCTCCCTGTGCTTCCAGTCATTACAGGTAGGATCACTACACCTGATTGCTTCACTGGGAAGACTGATTTTACTCAATAATCTATTTGTATCAGCATAGTAGCCAGCAATATCCTCCCTTGAAAGGGTAGACCAGTCCAAAAATTCAGTATTACAATCATAACTATCACAAGAGAGCATTGGCATATCCTCAACATTTATCAATATAATCACAGGCATATGATCAGAGGTGGCTGCCCCATACAAAATATCCATACCCACTATAGAAGAGTGTGCATCAGCTGTACTGATACAGTGATCCAACCATGAGGCAGCATGCCAAGCCTCACTTATATAAGTATAAGTATTTGAGGGTAGAAACTCTCGACTTGATAGCATTAAACTGTTATCCTGACAAAACTGGATCATGTGATTAGCAAACAGTGAATTTCTGTCTGCAATGTCAGCATTCATATCCCCAATTACATAAATACAAGAAGTATTGCTACACTGAATAAAAGAATAAATAAAAGCAAGCCTATTAAGATATTCAGCTTCATTCTGGATACATTCATATGGTGTATAAACATTAAGTATGATGAACTCCCTGCCACTGTAACTTAGCTGAACACCAATACACCAGTCTACATCAAGCCTAAGCACATTAACAAGTAAATCAAGTCTCTTGTTCCACAGTATGGCCACACCCCCAGGTATTCTACCCCTGATTATTCTCGAACTCTCGAAATTTTTTCAATAGAACTGTAAAGAAGGTTTTTTTAGCTGAAAACTATAATCCTTGGTGATTCATATAATGCAAGTTGGTGGCTACCATCACTTTGAGAGTCAAAATAGTTATATCAGGAAACACAAAATGAACACAGATGACTCCTAATGATATATTGAGGTCTTATGAAATTAAACGATTAGTCTTTGCAGAAACTAAACATTATGTACAACATTATCCAGAGCTTCAAGCAAACAGTCTGGAGTGATGTCAGGTTCACGAACTAATCATTCTTTTGAACCGGTTGTTTTTTGTGAACTAGTTGAACCAGTTCACCAACTCCGACTGAATCGTCTGAAACTGTTCACGGCTCAAGCATCACAGAGCTACATGTTACTCAATCAAAACTAATTTTCAGATGCCTGACGGTCACTACAGCTGGAAATGAGCCAAAATAGCAGCATATCTGATCTTATGATGAATGAACTGATTCAACACTCCAGTTCCTCCAACACTCATCGAACAGAAGAAACAGTTTGACTCAGACTGAAGACTGATGAACCGCTGATATGCACATGCATGAACTGAATACATGAATTAAGAGGCCAAATGAACTTTTTTATGGTTTCTCATGGTTAATGTAAAAAGGTGAGCTGATGAAGACAATTTTATTTACTTTATATTTATTTAGACAAGGAAAACATCCACATTTCACAACAATATTTGGTTCTTTAATTATATAATTGCTTAAACATTACATCATTGCATGATTACATAAACGAGTGAATTGAACCAGTACATTGAAACAAACTGTCCGAAAGAACCAGTTTGCTGAAAACAGTCAGAAATCAGTTTGCCAGAGGCCTGGAATGCAAGTAATAATTTTCAGTTTCTTGCACAGACTGATTGTTTTGCTTCATAAGACCTCAGTTTATTGTCAGGAGCCACGGGTATGAAATTTGTACTGTGATATGCGTTTTCTTTATTTTATTTTTTTACTTTCGATGTAACAGTAGCTGTTGACTTGCATTGGATGAATCACCAAGGATTACAGCTTCAGCTAAAAATCTTCTATACTTTTTAGCTGAAGATGAAAATAACTACATCTTAATTGGCCTGAGGGTGAGTAAATTAATAGCACATTTTAATTTTTTGGGTGAACAATCGCTTTAAAAATAAACATTCTTTATTGGAATCTATTGAACCTTTCCATTCCACAAAAGGTTCTTAAGAGTTAAGTTCTTTAGATTATTAAAATAGTTATTTTAAGAACAGTTCAATGAAATGTTAATTTAGAGAACCAAAAATGGTTCTTTTATGGCATCACTGAAAACACCCTTTTGGAACCTTTATTTTAAGTGTGTGTACATTAAATTAATTGACGTTGAGATACACAACAACCTTCTTTGGTGGACAATGAAAGCATCATCCATTGATGAGCACTCATGGTCTTTCATCAGCTCACCCAAAAATGCTTCACGTTCATTTTGAGCCCAGGCTTGATGCTTTAAAAAACAGGCTTTTATATCTTTGAATGTGATTTTCTGTTTAACTACCCTTGGGCTTTGTTCTAAAAGATCAGCTATTTTAGCTTTTGTTAACATTGATGAAATGGGATGCCTATTGAAAATGATTTAATGGCTTATAGCATTAGATTTCTTTTTTTTGGGGGGACAGAGCACAAATAGATGGCAATAATAACAGTGCTCCAGTGAATTTGGATGTATATGACCGTTGATATTGGTCTTGTTTGCTGAGTGAAAAATCAATGTTTGGCAACAGGCGACAAAAGAAATTAGGTTTTCATTGTGAATGCATTCTAAAAAATTCAATTGAATGGTAGAGGTAAATGAGGTGAGGAAATGGAGAATACAATAATGGTGAATATGCTCTACTTGGAGATGCACTCAAGTACCTTGAGTTTTCAGAAGTGACAGCAATGATTGTCATTATAAAGCACAGTAATTGTGTGACATTGCACCATCATACAAAAACTGCCAATTGATTTACATGCAGTATATGCATATACTGCAAATGAGTTTGAGAAGTCAGAAGAACATTTTTTATTTATATATTTGTTTATCTATCATGATTAATACATGTGATAAACCACAAATTTTATCTACAGAAAATAAACTTTCAAAAAAATTTTTTGGAGTCATCTGGAAATATTTTTGAGTGATTACATAATAATAAGTGAACCAGAAGCCTCTTAAACGACAACATTTTAAAATAGAAAAACTTAGTTTGGGACAATCTTTCATTATTATGTCTTAGAAAAAAATAAGCAGTGAATAAATTTTATGACTATATTATTAACATAAAAAAGTTCTATGGTGAGACCGATGTGCAGACGGTGCAATGTAAAGAAAGAGAACGAAAGAAAATTAAATCCTAGCACTGACCCGTGCAAAACTTTTTATGACAAGGCAAGGTTAGTTTAGGTAGAATGTCATGTGGTGTGTCTCCCCACAAACATAATATTTATGAATAAATTAATAATTATGTTTGAAAAAAAAATATATATATTTTAATAATTAAGATTTGCTTGTTGGTTACACCACAATATTTTATTATTACATAAAATTATTGCGTCAGTTATTACATAATTAGTAAAAAATTTAGTTAAAAATGAACATTTTCATAAAATGTACTCAACCTCATGTCATGTTGCTCACCAGTGGATCCTCTGTAGTGAATGGGTGCCATCAGAATGAGAGTCTGAACAGCTGATTAAACCACCTTGATGTGTTTTTATTATTATTTTTCATTTATTTTTTTTTTACAAAAAACACAACTTTCTGCTTCACAAGATACTGAAGAGCTGATTAAAACATCACAACGATCCACAAACCATTGCCAACAATGGCCAAAATATCCATAATCCATAATTACACTTAACCTAACCTTTCCTCTGACATACAGATCCACCCACATATTTGTTTAGAGCTGTTTTGGACAGTTTTCACTTGTACACAGTGTTTGATCTGTATACTCTCTCCTTTCTCTCCTGATTTGTTCGAGACAACATTTTCACTGGAGAAAAAATTATGGAAAAGGGCTTGTCCAAAGTTTGAGAACATCTTAATGATGGATTTGTTTCTTATAAATATGGAGCTTTTCTCTTCTCCAGATTTTAACTGATGGACTGGAGTGGTGTGGATTACTTGTGCATTATTGTGATGTTTTTATCAGCTGTTTGGACTCTCATTCTGACGGCACCCATTCACTGCAGAGGATCCACTGGTGAGACAGTGATGTAATGCTGCATTTCTCCAAATCTAAATCACATCTAAATATAGAATGCCCTGAGGGTGAGTACATTTTCAGCCAATTCAGCCAAAATTTTTCAAAGCCTTATAAAAGTCCTTTCCAAGAAACTAACTTTGCACATGTTTTAAACTAACATTTTCCTTTCTTTATCACAAACACTTCTTACTTGTCATTGACCCAGTTATAATAGGAACATCAATAGGCTTATAGCCAATAGCCAATTTTAGCAGATACCAGCATGGACATTCTGTGTGACATGCCCTCATCATCAAAAACACCCAAATGAGGTCCAATGTCAAATCTGGGCCCTGAATCAAATCAGTTTAGAATCAGAACTCTATAGAACATTACGCTAGTGAGGTAAAATGGACTGAAACATTGTGTTTATCTCATTATCATGCTGTCTTTTTATATAAAAAGATATTTTATCTTTTATAAACATCTTCAGGCAGAGTTCTTTGGCTCAGGTTGTTTTTTTGTTGATTGTGTCATGTGATCAGTTTGCTGGTTTGAAGTAGGGCTGTGCAATTAACATGGTTGGGAATCACTATATTGTATTGATATTATCATGATACTTTTGTCACGATACAATATTATTGTGATTTTAAATATATTGCGACATTCTGCGATCTATTGCGATATTACAGTGCAACTTGAACTTGTACAAAAAATCTGTTTAGACCCTTCAACAATTGGGGCATTTGAAAGTATACAGTAGTAAATGCCACTCCATCTGAAAGCAGGCAATGGAGATTTAATACTAATCACGGAACCGGCTTTACTGACGAGATGCATAAGACAATCGCATGCGATTAATTACAGCCCTAGGTTGAATACAAAGTGTTTTTGTCCCCTGTGGCAAAAACCACAGTTCTGAGCAGTAACACTTATTTTAGTGACTGACCTTAGCAAGCATTTGTTATTTTCTTTCTTCCTGAGATTCACAACTCGGTCTCACCACCTGCTCACATCCCACACAAAATTTGCATTTGCACACTGAGCATTTCAGCATTTGCTGTGCGTCTGACCTTGACCTGTTGTTCTTATGAACCGATATGAAGCGATTAGAAGAGGAGACACAAATGCCTTATGAAATACACCAAGCTTTCTTTATGTTTTATAAACATGCACTTGACTTCTGTATTAATGATGATTGAATAAAATATTCCTGATTTCTAAACAGAAATTCTTGACATATCGGTAGAGCCAGTAAGTACTGTACATACACTTTGTCAGAATGTCTGCTAAACTTACTTTCAACTGTGGAATACAAAAGAAGTTATTTTGAAAAGCATTTCAGCTTTTTTGTCCATACAATTGTCCATGACAAAAAAACATAAAAAAAACCCAGTCATTTTTGTTTGTGTTGCACAGAAGAAAGAAATGCAGACAGGTTTGGAAAGACATGAGTTGCATTAAGTAAATTATGACAGAATTTTCATATTTGGCTAAACTGTCCCTTTAAGTAGACGGAAAAACAATACAAAAACAACAACAACTAAAGTTATTTAACAAAAAAATGGTAAAGTGTAACAATTGAAATAAATGTATATTGCTGGGTTATGAAACCATAAAAACACTTTCATTACTTAAAATATATATTAATTTTTAAAAGTATTTTATTTCAGCTAGTTGCTGATTTGAAATTCAAAAATTACTAAAACTAAATAAACTAAATCTTACACTGAAAAACTATATAGACATTTAAAAGTGTAAAACATTAACTGAAACAAAATAAAATGTGAAATTACGAAAATGTTCACCAAAATTAAAATAAAAACAAAATATAAAATTCCAATGTAATATTTAAATAATTACATTATAAAAAGTGTACAGTACATAAGTCAAGTCAAGTCACCTTTATTTATATAGCGCTTTAAACAAAATACATTGCGTCAAAGCAACTGAACAACATTCATTAGGAAACAGTGTGTCAATAATGCAAAATGATAGTTAAAGGCAGTTCATCATTGAATTCAGTGATGTCATCTCTGTTCAGTTTAAATAGTGTCTGTGCATTTATTTGCAATCAAGTCAACGATATCGCTGTAGATGAAGTGTCCCCAACTAAGCAAGCCAGAGGCGACAGCGGCAAGGAACCGAAACTCCATCGGTGACAGAATGGAGAAAAAAACCTTGGGAGAAACCAGGCTCAGTTGGGGGGCCAGTTCTCCGCTGACCAGACAAAACCAGTAGTTCAATTCCAGGCTGCAGCAAAGTCTGATTGTGCAGAAGAATCATATGTTTCCTGTGGTCTTGTGCTGGTGCTCCTCTGAGACAAGGTCTTTACTGGAGATCTGTATCTGGGGCTCTAGTTGTCCTGGTCTCCGCTGTCTTTCAGGGCAATAGAGGTCCTTTCTAGGTGCTGATCCACCATCTGGTCTGGATACGTACTGGATCCGGGTGACTGCAGTGACCCTCTGATCTGGACACAGACTGGATCTGGTGGCTACGGTGACCTCGGAATAAGAGAGAAACAGACTAATATTAGCGTAGATGCCATTCTTCTAATGATGTAGCAAGTACATTGGGTGTTATGTGAAGTGTTTCCGGTTCCGGTTTACCTAATTAATGCAGCCTAAAAATCCTTTAACGGTTTTGGATATTAAAAGCATATTAGTATGTTATGTGTAAGCCAGGTTAAAGAGATGGGTCTTTAATCTAGATTTAAACTTCAAGAGTGTGTCTGCCTCCCGAACAATGTTAGGTAGGTTATTCCAGAGTTTAGACGCCAAATAGGAAAAGGATCTGCCGCCCGCAGTTGATTTTGATATTCTAGGTTTTATCAAATTGCCTGAGTTTTGAGAACGTAGCGGACGTAGAGGATTATAATGTAAAAGGAGCTCATTCAAATACTGAGGTGCTAAACCATTCAGGGGTTTATAAGTAATAAGCAATATTTTAAAATCTATACGATGTTTGATAGGGAGCCATTGCAGTGTTGACAGGACCGGGCTAATATGGTCATACTTCCTGGTTCTAGTAAGAACTCTTGCTGCTGCATTTTGGACTAGCTGTAGTTTGTTTACTAAGCGTGCAGAACAACCACCCAATAAAGCATTACAATAATCTAACCTTGAGGTCATAAATGCATGGATTAACATTTCTGCATTTGACATTGAGAGCATAGGCCGTAATTTATATATGTTTTTGAGATGGAAAAATGCAGTTTTACAAATTCTAGAAAGGTGGCTTTCTAAGGAACGATTGCGATCAAATAGCACACCTAGGTTCCTAACTGATGACGAAGAATTGACAGAGCAACCATCAAGTCTTAGACAGCGTTCTAGGTTATAACATGCAGAGTTTTTAGGTCCTATAATTAACACCTCTGTTTTTTTCAGAATTTTGCAGTAAGAAATTACTCGTCATCCAGTTTTTTATACTGATGCATTCCATTAGTTTTTCAAATTGGTGTGTTTTACCGTGCCGCGAAGAAATATAGAGCTGAGTATCATCAGCATAACAGTGAAAGCTAAGACCATGTTTCCTGAGGTTTCTGTCAAACAGAGCCAACTAGATTATGATCAGTGATCATATTATTTACAATAAGTGTTTTCGTAGAAAGGGATCTGATATTCAATAAGCCAAGCTTTATCATTTGTTTATCGTATTGCATCTGTTTTTTATTTGTTGAACCTCAATTAAATTGTTAATCTTAACTTGGTTTAAGTACACATTCTTCACAGTTATAGACATACAATGCATTTTTCATAAAATAATTTCTAACATAAATTGTTTAAAATTATGTAAGAACCGTTTTAAGATATTTTTTAAATGAAATAATTTTTTTGGTTTGTTAATTAGGGGCCATGTGCAATTTTTGTTTCATATATATATATATATATCTCTCTCTCTAAACACAACATCATTAGTGAATGGCAGTTCATAGAGTCATCGTTCTGTGCTGCAATCTTGTCTTGCATGTTTCTTTCTTGTGAACCACTTGGACTTGATGTGAATAGGCCAACAGCTCCATATGAAACCCTCTCAGTAAGTTGACCCTAAAGTATGCAATCTTTTTTGTGTGCGTGTGTTGTGCAGAGCCTCTAGTCGAGTCCTTCAGGAAAAGTATTTGGTGGAGAATAATTGGTTGACTGCTATATGGGGTCTAACAGCAGAATTGCCTGTCTGGATGGCCTGCCTGCTGTTAGAGGTTGTTTCAGACTGCCGAAGCTGAAGGAAGGGACCTCTATTTTTCTTGTCTAGTCTTTTCTCTAGGATGCATTCAGGCTGACAGCAAGATAGACAGGCCCGAGCTGCACTGTGGGGAATGAAGGGACATCAATTACCTCACCTCCCACCCCATCCTCTCCTCTCCTCTCCCTCTCCCTCTCCCTCTCCCTCTCCCTCTCCCTCTCTCTCTCAAATGAGCCGTTTCAGCCACAGGGAGACAGCGGCAGTAGAAATCCTTTGTCAATTCCTCAGTATTTCTACAGGATTGGTAGGCATTTGCATGTGATCCTTCTGTCTGGAGAGCATGCAGTGATATGTCTGCATGCATGAATGGTCCAGTGCACTTCTTGGCCTTGAATAAACAGATCCACTCTCCATTGGGTGGCAATGCGTGGTTCGGTTTATGTTAACACAGTTTTGTCCCATTTTTGGAGTTCTTTAGAAAAAGAACCAGATGTGACACACTGCTTCATCCAGCAGAGGAGATCAATCTAATAAGTCATGTTTTTTTGTTTGTTTGTTTTTTGCATTAGTTAACATCTTATTGTGAAACCATTTACTGGCTGGGTTTTCCCCTAATTATAATTCCTGACTGAAATGTTTGAAATTGAATGCTAAATCTAAATGTTTAGACCATGCTTATTATTAATACTCTGTTCACAAATTATTAACATCTGCTTTAAAAGTAATAATAAACAGCCATTATCTTATGTTAATAAGCAACTAGTGTTATTACCTTATTATTATGTAATTATCTTGCTCTTCTCTTGTTACACATACCTCACATTCACTCTATCTTCAGTTGACTAAATTAATTGTGTTTGATGAATCAATGCCATAGCAACCACCCAGAAAACCCTAACAACCATGTTGCTGAGCATGTAGAACACCATAGCTCCTTCATGGCAACACCCTAAAAAAACACCCAAACTACATAGCAATGTTTTCGCAACAACCAGCGACACTGTAGTGAACACATAGGACTAGAATATCTTCAAAATGCTTTCTAATAACCACTCAAAATAACCTAGCAACTGTATAACAATACCCTGGCAACCATTCACAATACCCTAGCAATTGTAAAGCTACTCACTAAACTATTCAGAAAACCAAATAATCATGTAGCAATCAAAACACGTTAGCAACTGTATAACAATGTCCTGTGAACAACTTATGTCACCCTAACAACTTCATAATGACCCCCTAGCAACCACTTAAAATGCTCTGTAACTGCACCCTGGCAACCACACACAATAGCCTAACAATTGCATATTTACACTCTAATTTACTCATAACACATTATCAACAGTGTTGCAATGCCCTGGCAACCACCCTCAACATCTAAGCAGTCGCATAGCAACATGTTATAAACTACTGAGAATACTTAGGAACTACTTAACATTACACTAGCAACCACCTATAACCCCTTTGCAACTTAATTACAACACCCTAGCAACCACACAAAATAACTTAGCAACCACCCACAACACTGTAGTAACTTTGAAATGTTGTAGCAACATTTGCAATGCTCGCATATCCACCTAAAACACCTTAGTAACTGAATAACAGTTTCTTGAGAACCACTCACACTAGAAATAATAAAGCAACACTTAAGATACCTTCACAACTGCATAGTAATACCCTAGCGACCACTCAAAATGCTCAAAGTTTAACAGCACCCCAGCAACCACACACAATCCATAACAATTGCATAGCTACACATTGAACTATTTAGAACACCTTAAAGGTGCCATGTGCAAAAATTGAGCTAAAAATATTCAAAAAATTACCTACACGCATCAAAAGTATGAGAAGAAATAAGGGCGATGATGTCATTAAAAAAATGTAAAGTTATAGTGCTGCAGAGATATCAACCTTAATTAGCAGTAGCATTACTAGCCCCGGCCCGACAGGTGTCGTAATACCAGTTTCAGCCATCGGAGGCGGTATGCGGGCAACATAACCACCAGCCAACCTGCAATACACGAATAACTCGCACAGCTTGTGGGCGTAATCTAACCTGATGTCAATCAAGCGGAAGGATGGTTGAAGCCCTTGGCAAGAGACCACCACCCGCTACAGGGAAACAACCGCGCTCGGAAACACAAATCAAATCCGATAAGAAAAGGAGCCGAACCAGAGTAAACATCGGCACTGCTTTAAATCGCTGGAGACAACTGATGGACCTGAAAGAAATGAGGTTCGACACCGAACTTGCAACATTTCTTTTGGATTGGTAAGTTAGATGCTGTTAGTATTTCGCTAGAAGTTTGTTTTATATGTTTGTGTATTTTTTTTCGGGAAGTTATAACATAGAAATGTATCGAAGGCTGTTCTATAAACGTGCTAATGTTAGCGATGGCTAACCGTAGCTGCGTTTGATAATTAGCTAGCTATAACTTACCCATATTTTTTAGAACAATTTTAGAACAAATGTCTGAAGCTCTAAGAGAAACGTTCAAAATGTGCAGAGCAGTGGGGCGCGAGGACTGCAATTGAGAACCGCTGTCTTATAGGCTTCGGCTATGCTCTAGTGTTGTTGTGAAGGTAGGGGCGGAGCATAGAGACTATGCCGGTTCTTGTTTTTTACTCTAGAGTAGACCAATTCACTTTATTGAGGCATACTGCCCCCATCTGGTATGGAATGTGGAGTATGACTTGATTTTTTTGCCAGATATGACAGATGGCACCTTTAATAACCACATAGCAATGACCTTGCAACCACTCACAACATCAAAGCAGCCTCATAGTAACATTTAAGAAACCATTCACAACATAGCCACACACTAGCAACCACTCAGAACCCCTTGTAAACTGGATGTAGGTGCAAAGTCCTATGTTAACTTCAATGGAACAGGAAAAAACGTTCTTACTCGTCACAGAAGTCAATCAAAAGAGTGCAAGTTTAATCAAAACACAAAATTACAAAAAAAATACAAAATCCTGGTGGCTCCTGTAGCCTTTCCTATGGTTTCACCTGAAAACCTTTAACTGCTGTTACCTTGAACATTTAAACAAGAGTTATTTTTAATGACCGACGAAACGGTAAGAAAACTGTTTCTCCCTTTTTTTTCTATACACGAACTACTTCCCGTACAATCTTCTGCCCACAAGTGAGCGTAACCATTAAAGAAACAGAACAGAAATTAGCCTGTACATCAGAAAACATAGGAAATAGTACTGATATATATATAAATATATATATAAAATAAACACAGGAAATATCAGAATACCTCTGAAAGAAAGATACAAAATATGACATATTCAGCTTATGCTTGAAATCAACACTCCAAGAAACAATACTATACAAATTATTGAAACATAAAATTGGCTCTTACACACCAGCCCCTAATTGTCTTTGTGTTCAACGAAACAATTAACAACCTATTTATACTAAAGAGCCAAACAAATTACATAAATGAAAGATACCAAATAGTCTCAACTGAATTGCAGAATTTTTTTTTTCTCAATAAGATGTTAACCTGAATTTAGGTGATAAACCCATAACAGATAAGAGACTATAAGTCTGCCTCTAAAAGTAAACAAAGCTTAGTAACAGGACGTAAAAGAATGTTTGTGGTTGTTTTCACTTGGGCCTGCCGCACAAGACCTTTGTTGTCTGTGAATGTTTGTAGCACACGTCCCATTACCCAAGAGTTTCGTGGTGCGGAATCATCAGCAACCAATACAACGTCCCCAGGCTTGAGATTTTTTACTAGGCTTTGCCACTTTTGCCTTTCTTGCAGGTCTGGTAAGTACTCTTTGATCCAGCGCTTCCAAAATATGTCAGCCATATACTGAATTTGGCGCCACCTACGTCTGGAATATAGGTCTGGTTTGTCAAAAACCCCAGGAGACATGGACGGCTTTACTTTCAACAGCAGCAAATGATTTGGAGTAAGGGCCTCCAAGTCGTTTGGGTCATTGGACACCTTAGTGATGGGACGACTATTGATTATTGCTTCCACCTCACATAAGAGCGTTTGAAGACTTTCTTCATCAAGAGACTGCTGTTTTACAATGGAGTTGAGAATTTTTCTGACAGTCCGTATTTGACGTTCCCAAACTCCTCCATGGTGGGATGCAGTTGGGGAATTGAAAATCCACTGTACACCTTTTGCAAGCATTGTGGTTTGAATCCTGTCATTATTTAAACTTTGTATGGCCTTTCGCAACTCCCTTTCTGCCCCAATGAAATTTGTCCCATTGTCAGACCTGATTGTTTTAACCTGACCCCTTCTAGAAACAAATCTCCTTAGTGCATGACTGCACGAGTCTGTATCCAAGACTGTCTGTCCTTCCTCTTTTGATTTCAAATGGGCCAAAATAATCAATGCCTACATTTGTAAATGGGGGTTCATCTGGCAAAAGCCTGTCACGGGGAAGGTCAGACATGAATTGTTTGCCTGTAGTGCCGCGCTGGCGTTTACAAACTGTGCATTGAGATAGGATTTTTCTGATGGCCGTTTGTGATTTTGGAATCCAGTATTTTTCTCGTAACTTTGACAACATGTGATTACGGCCGCTATGACCTACATCTGCATGAATTGATCTTAAGATCAGATGTGAAACAGGATGGTCCTTTGCTAAAATAGCAGGATGCTTGGACTCCTCAGGCATAGATTGTCACGAACGGTGTTACAGAGAACACAGGAGAGAGAACCAAGTGCGGGTATGATATTTATTCAAAGGGTAATCCAGAGGGGTAAACAGTCCAGGCAGGGTCAAAACCGGTAAATCCAAACATAACATAAACAAGGCAAGGCAAGGCAAGGCAAGGCATTGACGTACATGAATTAACATTTAACATTAAACAAGGACTCCGTGACTAAGACTCAGACAGACCAGGTATAAATACACAAAAGGATTATGGGGAAACAGGAGACAGGTGGGGAACAATCAATTAACTAAACAAGGAGGAAGGTGACCAAATAAGGAGACAGGAAGTGATAATATGATAAACACCGTGGGAACTGAGGACACCTAGTGGAAACCCAGGGAACACAACCCAGACACTGTGACAGTACCCCCTATCTAAGGAGCGGCTCCCAGACGCTCCAAGACAGACACAAAACAGAGACCAGGAGGGAGGCGGACAGGTGGAGGCTCAGGGGGAGGGACGGAGGGCCAGACTAACAGAAAGGAACAGGGACCGACATTAACACAAAAACAAAAGGAGGAAAAAAACAAAAAACAAAAAAACAACATGAAGCCCCCCAGGGCGGAGCAGAAGACCACCACACCCTTGTGGTCAAGACCAGAGTCCTCCAGGGCGGAGCGGAAGACCACCACAACCGTGTAGTCAGGGCAAACGCCCCCCAGGGCGGAACGGAAGACCACCACGTCCGTGTGGTCAGAGCGGAAGCCCCCCAGGGCGGAGCGGAAGACCACCACACCCTTGTGGTCAAGGTCAGAGTCCTCCAGGGTGGAGCAGATGACCACCACGCCCCTGTGGTCGATGCCGGAGTCCAACAGGGCGGAGCAGCAGACCACCCAGTGACTTGACTTAACTCTGAAAGTTCAACGGTGACTGGCCCTGACTCTGGAGAGGTCACTGGCACCTGACTGGACTCTGGAGAGTTCACTGGCCCCTGACTCGCCTCTGGAGGGTCAACTGGAACCTGACTCGACTCTGGACTGCCTGTGGAGACTTGAGACGCCTCGGCTTCGGGCACCGCCTCTGGAACGGACTCGGGCACTGCCTCGGTCACGGCCTCGGGAGCGGCCTCGGGCACCGCATCGGGAGCGGCCTCGGACACTGCATCGGGAATGGCCTCCACCTCGGCATCGGCCACCGCCTCGGCCTCCGGAACAGCATCGGGCACCGCCTCGGCCTCCGGAACAGCATCGGGCACCGCCTCGGCATCGGGCACCGCCTCGGCCTCCGGAACAGCATCGGGCACCGCCTCGGCCTCCGGAACAGCATCGGGCACCGCCTCGGCTTCGGGCACCGCCTCGGCCTCCGGAACAGCATCGGGCACCGCCTCGGCCTCCGGAACAGCATCGGGCACCGCCTCGGCATCGGGCACCGCCTTAGCCTCCGCCTCGGCCTCCGGAACAGCCTTGGCCTCCGGAACAGCATCGGGCACCGCCTCGGCCTCCGGAACAGCATCGGGCACCGCCTCGGCCTCCGGAACAGCATCGGGCACCGCCTCGGACTCCGGAACAGCATCGGGCACCGTCTCGGCATCGGGCACCGCCTCGGCCTCCGGAACAGCATCGGGCACCGCCTCGGCATCGGGCACCGCCTCGGCCTCCGGAACAGCATCGGGCACCGCCTCGGCATCGGGCACCGCCTCGGCCTCCGGAACAGCATCGGGCACCGCCTCGGCCTCCGGAACAGCATCGGGCACCGCCTCGGCCTCCGGAACAGCATCGGGCACCGCCTCGGCCTCCGGAACGGCATCGGGCACCGCCTCGGCCTCCGGAACGGCATCGGGCACCGCCTCGGCCTCCGGAACAGCATCGGGCACCGCCTCGGCCTCCGGAACAGCATCGGGCACCGCCTCGGCCTCCGGAACAGCATCGGGCACCGCCTCGGCCTCCGGAACAGCATCGTGCACCGCCTCGGCCTCCGGAACAGCATTGGGCACCGCCTCGGTCTCCGGAACAGCCTCGGCCTCCGGAACAGCATCGGGCACCACCTCGGCATCGGGCACCGCCTCGGCCTCCGGAACAGCATCGGGCACCGCCTCGGCCTCCGGAACCGCATCGGGCACTGCCTCGGCCTCCGGAACAGCATCGGGCACCGCCTCGGCCTCCGGAGCAGCATCGGGCACCGCCTCGGCCTCCGGAACAGCATTGGGCACCGCCTCGGTCTCCGGAACAGCATCGGGCACCGCCTCGGGACGTCCTCTGGGCTTTGAGGAACGGTAGACGCCTGTCTCCTCCTCCTCCGCCCTCTATTTTGGCGAGTCGGTGACACCTTGTCTTGAGACTCAGGCGTTGAGTCGGCCATCTTGTGCTGTGGTTGCAAGCTGGCGGCCATCTTGTGCTGTGGCGCTGGGCTGGTGGCCATCTTGTGCTGTGGCGCTGGGCTGGCGGCCATCTTGTGCTGTGGCGCTGGGCTGGCGGCCATCTTGTGCTGTGGCGCTGGGCTGGCGGCCATCTTGTGCTGTGGCGCTGGGCTGGCGGCCATCTTGTGCTGTGGCTCTGGGCTGGCGGCCATCTTGTGCTGTGGCTCTGGGCTGGCGGCCATCTTGTGCTGTGGCTCTAGGCTGGCGGCCATCTTGTGCTGTGGCTCTGGGCTGGCGGCCATCTTGTGCTGTGGCGCTGGCTCAGCAGCCATGACGTCAACCGTCTTGGGAATCTCTAGGATCTTGGACAGCGTAGCGAAATAGTCCAAGAATGAGTCAGCGGCCCTCTTGGGCGTTGGCGCTGAGCTGGCGGCCATCTTGCACCGTGGCGCTGGACTCGTGATCGCCTTGGGTTGTGGTGCTGTGTTGGCGTCCATCCTGCCTCGTGGCGCTGGACTAGCAACCATCATGGGCAGTGACGCCACTGTGGCGGACGTGCGCTTCCTCTCTCCTCTCCGTCCGCCATGGTGAGACGGTGGCTCTAATCCATCCCACACGAGCCCCGGGTCGAAGGGCGGCCCTGGTTGAGAGCGGTGCTGAGTATCCTCTCGACCACTCCCTCCTCGGCGACCTCCTCTGGTTCCCCGGAAAACCACCAGGCGAGTTCCTTCAAATCCACTCCTCTCCCGCACTGTGGCTGGGGAGGAGACATAAGCCGACATACCGCTGGCTCTTGTAGTGACGGAGTCCTTCTGTCACGAACGGTGTTACAGAGAACACAGGAGAGAGAACCAAGTGCGGGTATGATATTTATTCAAAGGGTAATCCAGAGGGGTAAACAGTCCAGGCAGGGTCAAAACCGGTAAATCCAAACATAACAAACAAGGCAAGGCAAGGCAAGGCAAGGCAAGGCAAGGCATTGACGGACATGAATTAACATTTAACATTAAACAAGGACTCCGTGACTAAGACTCAGACAGACCAGGTATAAATACACAAAAGGATTATGGGGAAACAGGAGACAGGTGGGGAACAATCAATTAACTAAACAAGGAGGAAGGTGACCAAATAAGGAGACAGGAAGTGATAATATGATAAACACCGTGGGAACTGAGGACACCTAGTGGAAACCCAGGGAACACAACCCAGACACTGTGACATAGATGACCTGCTTAGTCTGCCACCTACTCTTAGGATTTGGTCTTGCAAAACTGGTGACAACTTGTAGAGAGCGCTGCTGTGTTTTACAGTTTTACCTTGCTGGAGGGCTTTGATTTCCTCTGGAAACATGATTGTTTGGCTGTAGCGAATGATCTCTTCCTCAGCTTTTCCAATGTCACTTACAGTCAATGAAACCCCTGACAGTGAAGATTTGAAGTTTTGAAGTTCAGAATTCACTGCTAAATTGTCTCTTAGACTGTGGCACAGCTCATTTCTTTTTTCCATTAGTGCCTTCAGAGTGCTTTTGAACTTGAAGAACCATGAAATGGCTCTTTTCAAACGGTACCAATCTGAGTAGTGTGAAAAGAACTGAGAAGTATAGTCAGAATTATCTGCACACACTGCATTTACGCTGACTTCCTTAACTTCCAAATCACTAACAGATAACTTAAGGGTGTGACTTGGCATTTTTGGCCACTCTGATTCTGGCTTTGTCAGAAAGGTTGGACCTGTGAGCCATGAATTTGCTTTAAGGAAAGCATCTACAGTAAGTCCTCTTGAGGAAATGTCGGCTGGGTTGGAAGAAGAATTCACATACCTCCATTGCGACGCCTTTGAGAGCTCTCTGATTGCAGTTACCCTGTTGGCCACAAATGTACGGAACCGTGTGCTTTCATTGTTGAGATATTTCAGGACTGAAGTACTGTCTGTCCAAAATACAGACTCCTGAAGAATAAAGTCCAATTCAGATTTCAGCATATTGTCCATTCTAGCAGCCATTGTAGCTGCAGTGAGCTCAAGACGTGGCACGGTAACTGTTTTTACTGGAGCAACCCTTGCTTTACCCATAACAAATGCACAATGTTGGTTACCTCTGTGGTTCTCCTTGAGCAAGTATGACACTGTGCCAAACCCCAACTCACTGGCATCTGCAAAATGATGCAGCTGCGCTGAGGTGATTTCACCAAAGTTAAGTGGCTTCATGCATCTTTCAACCTGAAAGTCATTTAAGTTCTGAAGACTAGCCAGCCACAGATTCCACTGATGTCTGAGAGTTTCTGGAATCTTGTCATCCCAGTCATGTTTTGTTCTACAAAGCTCCTGCAGTATTTGCTTTGCAGGAAGAATAACTGGAGAAAGTATTCCAAGGGGATCATAAATGGAGCTGACCATGGACAATATACCTCTCCTTGTAAGAGGCTTTTCCTGTAGGGTTACTTTGAACTGCAAAGTGTCTGTCTCAACACACCACTGAACCCCTAGAGCTCTTTCCAATGGTAACTTGTCTTTCTCCAGGTCCAAGTCCTTCACTGTCTTAGCTTTGCTCTCCTCACTTATGGATGCAAGTACAGTGCGACTGTTGGACATCCACTTGGTCAAATTAAATCCTCCTGATGCACACATCTCCCTCAAGTCATGCATTAGAGCAATACCCTGCTGTTCAGTAGCCACAGACGTCAAACAGTCATCCACATAGAAATTCCTAAGGACTGTCCGAATTACCTCTGATCTATGCTGTGCACTGTTGTCCCTTGCACACCTTTGCAAAGCGTAGATTGCACAACTTGGGGAGGATGTAGCACCAAATAAGTGGACACTCATTCTGTAGTCCTCCACTTCCTGTGCAGTGTCCCCTTTAGGCCACCAAAGTAATCTTAACAGATCTTTATCTTTAACAGGAACTCTGACCTGATGAAACATCCCTTCTACGTCTGCTGCAAGGGCAATCGGCTTTTGTCTGAATCTCGCCAGAACACCAATAAGAGAATTATTCAAGTTGGGTCCTTGCAACAGTTGTGAGTTGAGTGATTTTCCTTGGTAGGTAGCTGCGCAGTCAAACACCACTCGAAGTTTGTGTTTTTGTGGGTGATACACCCCGTGGTGTGGGATGTACCAGACTCTGCCAAGGGTTCCTTCAATTTCACTTGCAGGGATTTTCTCAGCATGACCTTTGAGTAACATGTCCTCCATGAAACTACAATAGTCCATGTAGAAAGCTGAATTTCTTTTGAATTTTCTTTTCAGAAATTGAGAACGCAGAGAAGCGACAACATAGTTGTTGGGAAACATTACATCTTTTTTTTTCAAAGGAAGGTCAATGCAGTAATGCCCATCAACAAGCTCTATGGACTGTGATACAGACTTCATAAACTGTCTATCCTCAATGGACATTTCCATATTTTCAGCTTGTTCACATTCAGGAAAATCATACCTCATTTGCTGTTGGATTAGGTTCTCCAAAGTTACCACTGAAATCCTGTTTGCCATCACCTGTGTCCATCCTGTGTTTCTGTTAGTTTGGATGTTCTCTCTCTCCAAAGGTCCATTTACAATCCAGCCCAGGATGGTCTTGACAGCATAAGGCCCATCTCCTCTACTGTTGATGACCTTCCAAGGCTCAAGAATCTTAGGTACATTTGTTCCGATTAGTAAGCCAATACCCGCATCGATCTGAGGAAGATGCACCTCTTCAAGATATTTCCATTTCTTAACATCCTTCTGATGCGGAATGTTTTCTCCTTTAACTGGAATCTCTTTTTGAGAGAAAACCTGAGGGAGATCCACAAAATTATTCTCGTTCAGTCCACTTATTTCCAGTTCGTTGAAAACATGTGTACTAACAGACCTTTCCTGTCCCATAGTACGCAGCAGGATGTTTGTTTTCCTGCCAGTTAGTTTTAATTCCTTCATTAGCTGCTCTGTACAAAACGTCGCAGAACTTCCTGGGTCCAAGAAGGCGTAAGTCAAAACTTCCTGATTGCTTTTTTTGGACTTAACTCTAACTGGTACTATGGCTAAAGAGCACACCAAATGACCAGCCCCAGTGCAGCCACAAGTTTCGCTGGTGACAGTGTCGGTGACAGTTAAGGAGCTGTCTCCATCTTGAGATTTTGGAAGCACTGGCTTCTTTTCTGGGAGATGAAGAATGGTCGGATGCTTTAATGAGCATTTTTGACAAGTTAGTCTCTGCACACAACCTTTACTCATGTGACCTGGTAATAAGCAACCATAGCACAAGCATTTAGATTTCAGAAAATCAAGTTTTTCTTTGTGTGGCTTATGCTTCAGAATGCTGCAAACGTCCAATCCATGGTCTTTATTACAACATAAGCAGAGGGCTTCATGGCTTGCTTTTGCTACATCTTTTTCCTTTGTTCTTTGTTTTTTGGGTTCTGGAA
Source organism: Carassius carassius (assembly GCF_963082965.1). Lineage (NCBI taxonomy): Eukaryota > Metazoa > Chordata > Actinopteri > Cypriniformes > Cyprinidae > Carassius > Carassius carassius. The sequence continues at coordinate 15,779,656 of NC_081804.1, forward strand.
CGGGTGTCACACTTGTTGCAAATGTGGTTTTCCTTTCTTTCACTTGTAAGTTACTTGATCTGTTTGTTTTGAATTTGAGATTGTCTTTTGCCATCGTGTTATCCTGAATATTGCCAAACAGTGGATGCGAAACAATCTTTGCCTGCTTGTCTACAAACCTAACCAAGTCACAGAATCTTGCTCTCAAGCCAGTCCTTTCTTGAAGCTCACAGGCAACTGCTCTCCATTTTTCTCTCAGTTTGAAAGGAAGCTTTGATACAATTGCACGCATGTTGCTTGGACTGTCCATTTCCTCAACATATTCCACACTGTCAATAGTGTTGCAACAACCGGTAAGGAAAAGAGCAAACTCATTTAAGGCTTTATTATCCTCAGGCCTTAAAGCTGGCCAGTTCAGTGCCTTTTCTGTATAGGCAGTGGCGATTGTGCACTCATTGCCAAAATGTTGGTAGAGTAGTCTTTTAGCCTCTTTGTAGCCCCTTTCAGAAGGCATGTGTTGACAGCTGCGTACCAGAACCTTTGGTTGCCCCTTGGTGAACTGCTCTAAGAAGTACAATCTGTCTTTGTTATTTGTTGTCTTATTCTCTACTCCATGTTCAAAGGCTCGAATAAAGAATGTGAAATCAAGCGGGTCTCCACTAAAGACTGGAATATCCATAGGCGGAAGAGTAGATAAAGACTGCTGTTTTATGAAAATCTCAGCAATGTCATTTTGACGTTGCATTATGTTGAACAAGCTTCCTGTATCAACATGTGAAGGAATTCTCACATCTGACCTTGTTGGTTGTGATTTAGCAAAATCATGTTGCACATCACTGACTCTTGGAACTGCATCAGTATCAGGTGCTAGCTCACGAGAGAATGTTTTTGGCCGTACTACTTGATTAGGTGTAGATTTAAGGGTTTCTGCAATAGTGGCAGCCCTAGCTGCATTACCAGATGCATCAGAAACACTACGAGCTGGTTGATACATGGACAAAACCTGAAGTTTGGCTTCAGCCGCAGCAATAGCAGTTTGGAGCTCCAAATTTTCCCTCTTTGCTTTGAGCTCAGTTTCCTCTCTCTCAAGCTCTTGTTTCTGTTTCAACGCATTAGCTCGTGCCAACAGCTCTGCCCTTTCAGTTTCAATTTTCAGTTTAGAAGAAGCTGTAGATGAAACACCTGAAGTCACCTGACTACGAGATTTTTTTGGAAAAAGAGGCAGTTGTGAAGAAGAGATAACCATTGAGGCACTGTCATTACATTCAACCTCTGCATCACATTGCTCTGCCTCTTTGGATTGGAGTTTTACTCTTTCAACCCAGTCTTTAACCTTGTCTACAAAGTGCTTAACTGCTTGAGACTTCGGTTTCGAACCAATGTAACTGATCTAAATATGCCTCATCATCTGACATAAGTTCTCTGGTTACATAATTAATGTCTTGGAATGCAGCAAAGGACTGTGCAAACTCACCATTTATGCAATCATACACAGTGTCAACATTTCCAGAGTCCTCCAGCAAAGTTTCAATTTCTCTCATTTGCCTTGTTAAATGTCCCAGCTTGGCTCTTCTAGTTCCCAACAACTGATGAAGCCGTTCCTCTTGTGCTTTAACAGTCATCTTCGGCACTCTTTTAGAGGCCGCGTTCAATTCCTCTGTTTCCATAGTAATCAATGTTCGTGTTCAAAGCGCGCATTGCGTTCATCACAAAAGCAGATGAGATCGCCCTCTTGCGATGCTGTGTGGAGACGCAAACATGGCGGGACCATGACGCAGCAAAGTTCAACAATATTCCAAGTCCAATAATATCCCCAAAACGTCCGAAAAAGTTGTGAAAGTTCACTAAAGTCCGATCAGCTAAATCCGTAGTGTATGTAATCCAAATGGCATCGGAGAATCTCAGCCGCGAATCCCGCGATAGTCCGTTAAAATCCAAGTAACGTTATGGTCTTTGATGTTGCGTGAATCACTCGATAATCTTCTCGTTAAGAGCAAAACATTGCTCGCTTCAGACGAAAAAGAGAAGTTTTCTTACTTTAATGTAGGTGCAAAGTCCTATGTTAACTTCAATGGAACAGGAAAAAACGTTCTTACTCGTCACAGAAGTCAATCAAAAGAGTGCAAGTTTAATCAAAACACAAAATTACACAAAAAATACAAAATCCTGGTGGCTCCTGTAGCCTTTCCTATGGTTTCACCTGAAAACCTTTAACTGCTGTTACCTTGAACGTTTAAACAAGAGTTATTTTTAATGACCGACGAAACGGTAAGAAAACTGTTTCTCCCTTTTTTTTCTATACACGAACTACTTCCCGTACAATCTTCTGCCCACAAGTGAGCGTAACCATTAAAGAAACAGAACAGAAATTAGCCTGTACATCAGAAAACATAGGAAATAGTACTGATATATATATAAATATATATATAAAATAAACACAGGAAATATCAGAATACCTCTGAAAGAAAGATACAAAATATGACATATTCAGCTTATGCTTGAAATCAACACTCCAAGAAACAATACTATACAAATTATTGAAACATAAAATTGGCTCTTACACTGGACTTCAACACCCTACATTTTAGGATTTTTTTTAATGATGTTTGGCTTAATTTGGCATCCAGATTGTGATACTCCAGACTTCTGGTAAGGCCTAAAGAGGAAGTATATAGGGATATGTTTTAGGGAGCAATGGAGGAAAAGCAAGATTTGCCATTTGTCTGGAGATTATATTGTATTGTGTGTGAGTGTGGATGAGTCCAGTGACAGGAGGGTGTGTAGAAGGACAGGGCTTCGTTAATAATGTGATGTGTGAGACTGCCATGACGGCTGCTGTCTACAGGTGCTCAAGAGAATCTCTGGAGAGAGACTGTAAGAGAAAGAAGAGGCAGACTTTGGGCTAAACACCTGCCACGGCCATAAATCGGCATGCAGGTGTATGGTATTATGCTTGTGTATCAATGTATTTATAAAACCACCACAATCACACTCAGAGGATGATATTATTGCTCAGAGGTTGCTCTTTTATAGCCCAGAACTCTTATTTATTCCCAACTTTGTCCCGGATGTTTCTACAAAAAATCCTTAGATGTCTTTGGGAGACAACAATAAAAACATATGAAACATCTGTTTACATATAGTCTAAGGTTAAAGCAGGGGTATCCGTTCCTGTTCCTGAAGGACAACTGACCTGCAGAGTTTAGTCATGGTCTCCATGATTACTTGGCTGTTTCCGAAATCACTGCCTATACCCTCATTCAGTATTCATGTTCAGCATTCACATTGTTCCACTAATATACTCCACAAATTTGGGCCAGAAGCGCTGTAGACGGCATCCTCTAGGAAAACTCAGAAACTCATTGGTTGTAAAGCTAACAGTGCATGGGTATTCTATTGTGACTATCTATTGCGTTGACTGTACATTAGTTGTACACTTGTTGTTAAAGTGAATAATGGAATTGAATGAATGCACTTGATAATATCCACTATGGTTTTGGACACCACTTTAAATGGCAGACCCTTCAAATAGTACATTATATAGGGTATATGAGCACAGCCCTAGAGACAGGTGTGCTGGACATTGGTCCTCTAGGAGCTGGATTGGACCAATCCTATTTTAGAGGTATATAGCTATTTATAGAGTTATTATTATAGATAGCATAGTTCAGATCATTTGATCTTCAAAGAATTTAATGAGAAAGCAGCATTGAACCCCACTGCCTTTCATTTGAAGGGACGAGAACAATTTTTTTTTCAAGCAAATACATGTTATACTGCTTCTGACAAAGGCACAATGTACATTTTGGACCAGTGAGATTTCTTTGTGGGCTAGTAGAGCAACAAACCAATGACAAATATCTGTAAAATATCTGCTGTGCTCATTGCAGCTGTGTCTAGTTGGACAAGCACTAAGACATGTAAGACTACCTACAGGGCACAATAATAATCTTTTACAATGTAATTCTTTCATTTTTAATATATGGCATATTCGTGTGCTGCTGCGCATCCATGTGTATGTAATAAGCAAAGTGTACGTGCGCTGTTCACCCACCTATAGGCACATATTACTAACGCACTCTTTAATTAACAAAAAACAAGTAAAGAATATTGCGCCATTGAATTTAGACTAGGTTTCAGTTGGTCAATGACGCAGTCTATTTCAGTTGCCTCAAAATAGCAACGCACCAACAATGCGCCTTAACACACCTCATTTTTATACCAGCTCGCCCATGGAAACACAAATGGGCACAAATGCATTTAAACAACGTGGCACAGGATGTGAAAATGATTACTGTGTTGTGCTGAAACTAGCAAAAAACACTTGCGCCGTGCCCAGTGCCACATTGTACCAGGTGTATGATAGGGCCCTACATCTTCAGTTTCTTTATCACATCATGTCTTCTGATAAATTAATGTTAGAAAACAGATGACATTTTGTATTTTAGTATCAAAAAACCCTGCATTAATGGGACTGGACAGAATCGCTGTTGTAATGATTTCCATGAATGTTCCTGATTTGGGCATCGATAAATTCAGTGCATTTTCTGTGGCTCAACCGTGTCATCTTGTACAGAGTTAAGCTTTCATTTCACCTTGGGTTGTGGATTTCATACCATGGAAACGTTCATCCCTGCTTACAATAAATGCGCTTTATTTACTTCCCAGTTTCCAACTTTTGCACAGAGAGAGCTTAAAGAGTTCTGCTGACTCCAAAACCCTGGAGATCTCTGCTCACACCCGATACAAAACAGTAAGAAACGTCATAATGACTCTGAAATCATTATACCACTATCAAGGAGCTGCAACGATTCCTCGGCTTTGCCAATTTTTATAGACGATTCATTCATGATCTAGAAAACCAATTACATTTGCACATCATTGCTGGATCGAACATTCCTAACAGGACAAATAGATTCGAAATTAACACATCCAGTATAGACTGGCACAAGTTGTTGGAGACGTGGTGTGACAGAACACATTTGTGTATCCCACTGTACTGCTTTTCCATTGTTTTTCACAGTGTTTGATGGTAGATCTCACATCTCATTTATCATTTTTCACAGCAGTCTAAAATTCAGCGCTCAAGTTAAAATTAGTTCAAGAGCCTTTTTTTCAGAAGACGTTGTCATCACAACCTTGTCTACTGGATCTTTATGTTATTATTTAGTGGAATACAAAAGGAGACATTTGGAAAAATATAGGCTACCCATCTCATGTACCATCTCATAAATATTTTCACTAACAATATTTAAAATTGTTGCGTGAACCACTGTGCACTCTAGGTGTCATTGCCTAGGGGCACCAAAGAGTCTTAATCCGCCACTGGCGTGACTTTTTCTTAAACATCACTTACCTTCACTTCAAAGTGTAAGACACACACTTCTCTCCCTGTTTAACACTGGGCAGTATGTGAGAGAGAGTTAAAATCACTGTCATCTGTATCAGTAGTAGGCTGGAGATAAATAGTTCCCTTTGTATGAAGTGATGAGAGGCTGGACTTTATTCACAGGGTTTGGAGTCTGGCCCTCGGTCCTGTCCCTTAACAAACCTAACACTGATCTGAGCGCCAAGTACTGGTTTGGCTGTAACTTTGTTTATGTGTGTTTGTATGTAAGGGCGTCTGTGCTGCGCATACCTCATTCTGATGAGACTTCCTCTTCTCTGTGAGAGGACTTGTTTGTGTGGAAGGAAGTGTTTAGCCCACCTCAGTCCTTCAGGTGTTAATTAATTTAATGGAAATATTTTGCTTCCCCGGTCTGGGTTGCTGGGCAGTGGGTTTCCAAAGCATTGGGCCCTGTTAGCATCAAGAGCAGACTAGGCCAATCCGAAATACCATGCAAATTAGAGGAGAGAAGGGATGTTGAACTTATAAGAAAGGAGAAAGGGGGGAAAGATGCAGCGAAAGAGTGATAAGAGATGAAAATGGCGGAAAAGGGATAAAGAGCATAGACAAGCAAGATGGCAAGATGAGATGAGGCGGGGGAGCAAATTTGACCGGAAATGAGGAGCAGAGATGGGTTACATTTGAAGAAGGGATGAAAGAGTAAAGGAGAGACAAGTTGGAGAGAGAGAAAGAAAAACAAGATGAGTAGAGGAGATGAGATGAGAGGAGTCGAATGATGAGGAGTTGAGAGGATTCTGTTGGGGAAGAAGGTGAGTGGAAAGATCAAGAAAGAAAAGTGGAGTTGAAATACGAGGAGAGGAGGTGACGATATGAAGAGAAAGGAGGTGAAGAGTCGAAAGCTGAGGTGAGAAGGTGAGACAATATAAACCACAGAGAAAGGGGAGTCAAATTATGAGGGTAGGATGTGAGGTGATATATACGCCATACCGGTGTATTTAATTACTCAACGTTCGCTGCGGCCGCGTGACACCGTTTCAGACGGACCCTTTACAATGTTGCACTTCTGAGCAGCGACTGCGAGGCGTGGTGCAGAGAGCTGCACGGGTCCGATTTTGTAAATCTGCACCCGACCGTACCCGCAGTGCTTAAAACCGCATCCGACCCTTTTTCCGACAGCAGCACTAATTAAAATCTGCACCCGACCCGACCCGCTTAAAATAGAACTGACACCCGACCCGCACCCGAAATCAAATCAGTTAAGCCAATCACATTAGAAACACTTTTTTCAAATTTTATTGCCAGGTCATGCAGAAGTTATTTATGGAAAACTCTTTTTAAAAGATATTCATTTTTTATAAATTTTATCTTAATTTTGATCAATGTTTTATCAATCAATTGCCCGTATTTAATAAATAAGAAGCAAATATATAGCAGACAATGTAATAATAACCTTAGTGTAATTGACAGAATTACTAAAAAATTATTGCTACCTAAAAGTTAAATATTTTTTGTGTCACGCATGCATGTATGTCTATTTCCCTCATATTAAATATAAAACGCATGTGGACTTTTTCCAATGTCTGGACTCCTTTATTAATGGAGTATATAAACAGACGTTTCAATATATTGGTATTAAATGCATTTTCTGAGAATTTATATTTCACGTTTTTACTGCAAATGTCGAAATACGTGCTCTTTGGTCCATCAGTGCTTGAGTCACTGATCACATTAGAATAAAATATCTCATAATAAAATACAAAATTGACTGAATTATATGTACTGTATATGTATATGCATAGTTCTCATCAGTCGGAAATACATGATAAACGCTTTCATTTGTTGTATTTTTGATCCTGAAAGAAAACAGAACAACAAAAGAGCGAATCATACCACCATCTGAGGTTGTGCTTCAAGTCGAATGCACCCATTTTTAAATCGTTCACAGCTGAGCATCGCGAGAGGCGTATCTGCGCCAGAGCGCACATATGAATGAGCTGCACAAAGTCATTTTCAGATGCAATTTTAAAAAAAAACCAACAACCCTGGATAGCCTAGATTAGGCCCATATTCACAAATGTGTTAGCTATGGAATTAAATATCTGATATTCCGATTGTCAAATACATGCAAGTAAAAGTGTATTGTTGTTTAAACAACTTTATAACGATCGCGTTAGTTGAGCTGTATGCGCAATATAATTGTATGACAAAAATTTTGAAATAGGCTTAAATCAAACACATTTTAATTCAGATTCTCTCTCTCTCTCCCTCTCTCTCTCTCTCTCTCTCTATATATATATATATATATATATATATAGAGAGAGAGAGAGAGAGAGAGAATCTGAATATGAATATATACGGAAAAAAAAACAGCTGGCTGATCTTTTACGTCTGTTAACTAATAGGGGTGCTCCGATCACGATCGGCCGATCGTTAATGCACATCTCATCAGTAAAGCCGGTTCGCTAATCAGCGGTAAATTCCCTCAGGTGCGTGGTTTCACATTGAGCAGCTGTTACTACACAGAGCCGTTGTTAAATGAGAAGATGCGCAAATAAACGCTGAAAATGAACGTGGATTTGCGCATCTTCTCAGTTAACAACGGCTCTGTGTAGTAACAGCTGCTCTATGTGAAATCACGCACCTGATGGAATTTACTGCTGATTAGAGAACCGGCTTTACTGATGAGATGCGCATTAACGATCGGCCGATCGTGATCGCAGTGCGTATTAACGGATTCCAGCTGCACGAGGTTGCGGTCCGTCAGTGCGTTCCAGGAGCTGTGCGTCTGCAGCAGTGCAGCGATTGTTTACGTACTGAGTCTATTTTTGCTGTGCTGCGGGCGCTGAATTAAAGTGATAGCGCATTGTTCGCTGAAAAAATGAACATGGATTGACAGAGTCATTTCACAATAAATGTATACTAATTAAAGCCTACTATGTTTCACACGCAACACATGGGTTTTTGGCTAGGTTTAAAACCAGAACAATAGCACTTTAAGATAAACAAGGAAAACAATATATATGTTCACTTTTATGGAAGCAGAAAAACAAAGTTCATTAAGACCCATGGGATTGCTTGTAATAAAGATTTAAATGCAAAATGCACGAGACTGTTTCTGTCTGTGGTGTTTTAATTTTAAATATTTTAACAAGAAAAGTCATAGGCTAATTATTGTGTTGCCTTTTGATCCAATTAATGTTTTGCCGTTTGCTCGAGCAGCTTATTATACAAACCTAGAAGTAAAATGCATGAATAATGCGATGTTTATATTTATTGAGTTTAAACTAATGTCTATAACGATGAAAGATTGTTACTGTTCTGTGATAAAAGACTCACAATGCTGAAAAAAATAATATATATATATATATTTTTTTACATAATATAAAATCAAAACAATGAACAAATGTTGTGTTTGTGGACTAAACAGACGTGGATCAGTAGCGGACTGCAAACACGTCCTATGTGAAAGCACAATGAGTCCGTGCTGCGGACTGGATATGCACTGCAGATGGAGTATGTGTGAAACAGGTGTTACAGCCAAAAAGAGGAGCCTAGTCTGTTGTTTGGAGGTTTTTTCGACCAAACATCCATTTTATGCAAGTGCTGTCGGGCTAAAATTGTCGCCAAGGCGGCAACACGAGCAATTTACTCCAGCACCTTAGCCGCAAGCATGTCTTGGAATATCAACCAGCAGAAAATGCATTGTACACCTGATTATTCATGCAAAAAAAAAAAAAAAAATCCGTCATATACCCGAAAACCAGCATAATTTTGAAAAAACAAAATGATATACATTTTTTAGTCAAATTGCCCAGCACTAGGAAAAGAGAGAAAAAAAAGGTAAATTAGAGACAGATGAGGAAGGAGATGAGAGAAGTCAAACAATGAAGAGGTAAGGGTAAACCAAATGTACAGGAGTCAAAATATGAGATTACAGACAAGAGGAGATGAGGAGTTGAGTGATGATGAAGAGAGACAAGGAACTGAGAGTGATGGATGGATAGAAGAGCAAAAGAAAGGAGGTGAGGGGAGATATAAAGAGAGGAGTCAAAAGATGAGGAGAGGGGATAGATGCGATAAAAGGATATGCAAAGAGGAGAGACAAGGGTGCTGAGGAGAGGAGGTGAGAAAAGTCACAGACACGAGACTTGAGGGGACAAGAGTAGCATCCTTATCCCCCACCCCAAACCCCAAAGAGCATATCAACTTTAATTTTGTCACCGACAAGACCAAACAAACAGCATAAACGCACACATCAGCCATCTGCTCCGCTTGCATCTGAAAGCAACTCATTCACTTTTCCATTCCACCACTGAAGCAGCGAAAGTGTTTTCAAGCTACTAATCATTATTTAATCAAGCTTACTGGCTTGGTCTGCTTATGTTCAATTAATTTAATCCAGTCGATCCAAAGAGCCATGGCGAAACTGCATGCTGAGAGTGACATATCTGCACTCCAGCAAACTGACCCTCTTTACTGCATCTCAAAGAGCTGAGATGTGAATGGGCACAGTCATGTGTTATGTTGGGTGTGCGTTGCAGCCTGTTAAGCTGTGTGAGTGTGTGTAGCGAGGTATTTGTACTGCCCAGGGGGATGTGGGACTCCTGGTCGATTGCCTATGAGCCAGATTACAGGAAATTAAGGAGATTTGAAGAGCTCACTCTTCTGGCCTGCTGCATTGTATTATCAGAATCTGCTCCTGCAAATAGAAGCACCGGGATGGGGCGGTGGACTTGGCAAAGATATATACTACCGTCTAGTTGTAACTCTTTTTTTCTCTGGAGGAAAATGTTTGATGGTGCGAGTTCCGCCTGTGCTATTTATAAAAGCTGGTTAAAGCACATATACGTCAGATGAGTTTTCAAGATGGCTTGTCAAGGTAAAAATAAATGTAGTTCAAATGTGTTCTGTTCCATTACGTTACATCAGTTGTGCTGTTTTTGAACGCAGGCTACATCCCCTCCGAAAAGAAGACTGAGTGCTGTTCCGTACTGAATACTACCATGTACAGTATCCATGTGTAGTTAAAATTTGGATCACAAGGCACCATCTAATATGTCATGGTAACAAATCATAAAAATTCAATGACATTTTGAATTATAAATAGTCAGTTATTCATTCTTTGCAAACACTTCCCAGTACTAATATCCCATCCCTAAAGGGGATCACGTCACAATCTGCACACAAACCTTTGTCCTCATGTGAGCATCACGGCTCAATCCAAGTGTGTGCCATCAGCTAGTCAGCGTTGCTAGGATGTCAGTTTCCCAAGAAACCACAGTGAAATAGTCATGTGACATTTACAGCTCAGGTAACTAGTTCAAACAACTTTAAATTGTAAATTGTAAATTCTGAGCTATGCAAGATTCAAGGTCTAGGCTTAGTCATAGTAGATCAACATGTTGTCATCTTGTTATAACTAGCTGAGAGCTTTTTTTAACCAGTTAAACTATGCTAAGCTAACAGGCTAAATTAATATTACTGATTTTAACATTACAAAATTCATGGAGGGAATGCTAATGGATAAAACTTTCTTAAGATGTACACCTCATTGGTTGGCCAACCTGTGAGCTAGCAGGTGTGCTACTTCTAGGCTATGGCTATGAAAACATGGCTATTGGAGAATACTGTATATTAAGAAATCACTTCAGAAATAACTTAAAATGGAATTTCTCAGCTTTTCCTCTCCATTATTGATTCCTAATACACATTATGATTGACCTCCTTAATTGTATTCTACCCTTACAATTCACTGTAAAGTTAATGGACTAATTACAGCTTGTATCTCCACTGATGTGTGCAATTAAAATGTTCAAATCCTCATGTTTAGAGTCTGCTGTGACATTTATTTGTTTGCTGCCTTTTTATCTCTTACTAAACATTGTGATTATGTGTTTAGTACAGTGGAAATGAAATAAACATAGCTCATTGAGCTCACTGTTAATTAGCATTTCTGCTGGGAATCTGAATAAGATATTTAGGGGTCCAAGCAGCTTTTATTTTATGCTGTAAGCATTTGATTTTCATAAAACCTACTTCTCTCTGTTTGTGCCCAAATGTGATATATATATACATACATACCCCTCTTACTTCTTCCCCCATTGGCACCATCTCGGATAATCCAGAAGCCTCTTTCAATCCTCACCGTATTCAGTAGAAGATTTCTCCATTTACAGTTTCCACCTCTCATTACACACCTTCATTCCAGCAATAAAGCTTGTGGCCAAGTGCTTGCAAAAGTAGTTTTCAACACTCATCTGCCTATCCATGAGACCTGTTACAGTATGTAATTTAAATACACCTTTGAAGTCTTTTTAAGATGCTTGGCTTCTAATTAAGCATTTTTTTACTATATTAAATGCTATTGGAATTGCGTTTGCACAGACTCCCTTAAAGGGCAAATGTTTATAATGCCAAATTTACTGCATTGTTAGGATATGTTAATGTTGTTTTAAATGAACTGATTTAAGTCCATAAACATTTGAGAAACCAGGTCAGAAAACCATTTTTTCATTTTCTGAAACATCTGAACACACCATGCTCATGCTCATAAATACCAGTGTTCCTCATAAGGATTCAGCTCTATAAAGTTAAATAAACTGCACATCAAGCTATGCTTATTTCCTCTCCACAGAGAGAAGTGTATATTTATGAAGGAAACATAAGCCATCAGTTTCTGTGTAACTTCATGATACAAACCCAATTCCAAAAAACAAATTGTGAATAAAAATAGAATGCAATGATGTAAAGTTTCAAATTTCAATATTTTATTCAAATGTTTAAACTGAGAAAATGTTAGATTTAGAATTAGATTTTAAATTTCATGGCATCAACACATCTCCAAAAAGTTGGAACCAGGCCATGTTTACCACTGTGTGGCATCCCCTCTTCTTTTTTAACAGTCTGCAAACGTCTGGTGACTGAGGAGACAAGTTGCTCAAGTTTAGGAATAGGAATGTTGTCCCATTCTTGTCTAATACAGGCTTCTAGTTGCTCAGACTGTCTTAGGTCTTCTTTGTCGCATCTTCCTCTTTATGATGCGCCAAATGTTTTCTATGGGTGAAAGATCTGGACTGCAGGCTGGCCATTTCAGTACCCGGATCCTTCTTCTATGCAGCCATGATGTTGTAATTGATGCATTATGTTGTCAGGCATTGTCATGTTGGAAAATGCAAGGTCTTCCCTGAAAGAGACGATGTCTGGATGGGAGCATATGTTGCTCTAGAACTTGGATATACCTTTCAGCACTGATGGTGCCTTTCCAGATCTGTAAGCTGCCCATGCCACACGCACTCATGCAACCCCATACCATCAGAGATGCAGGCTTCTGAACTGAACGCTGATAACAACTTGTGTTGTCCTTGTCCTCTTTAGTCCGGATGGCATGGCGTCCCAGTTTTCCAAAAAGAACGTTTGATTCGTCTGACCACAGAACAGTTTTCCACTTTGCCACAGTCCATTTTAAATGACCCTTGGCCCAGAGAAAACACATGCGCTTCTGGATCATGTTTAGATACGGCTTCCTTTTTAGCTGGCAACGGCGAATGACACGGTGGATTGTGTTCACGGACAATGTTTTCTGTATGTATTCCTGAGACCATGTTGTGATTTCCATTACAGTAGCATTCCTGTATGATGATGAATGTTTCTCTGAGAAACTCCTTTCTGATATTGCTCCACTATTTTTTGCCGCAGCATTGAGGGAATTGGTGATCCTCTGCCCATCTTGACTTCTGAGAGACACTGCCACTCTGTGAGAGGCTCTTTTTATACCCAATCATGTTCCCCATTGACCTTATAAGTTGCAAATTGGTCCTTCAGCTGTTCCTTATATGTACATTTAACTTTTCAATGACTTCAATCGCCAAACCGCGCTTTACATTTTCTCCCATTTTTATAATAATATAAATGAACCGCTTAATATGAAAGTTTTAGTGGTCAGATTCAGACTCGACGCAGAGCAGAGAGCACAAAGATGATAGCAAATAAATAATGTCAGCAGCCGTGGCACTGAACGAGCAATTGTTATTATAGTTCAATTATAGGGCAAACAGTCAAAGATATTATGCGCGTTAACTCGAGTCAGAATGTACATGTGCACAGTTGCATTTGTCATCTGTCACCGTGACATCAAGTGGACTTTTGAAGCTGAAATAATGAATGGATTAAGCTTGGACTTGCAATAACGAGCGGAATAATATGGATAACTTTCTTGTCTAAGGATTGTAATGCATCACAGACAGTCAGGTACAAGAAAGAGAGACTACGGCTCCTTAAATTAGGTAAGACAAAAAGCTGTATTTTTCGCAACAGGTTTATTTACTTGTAATAACAATTTAAAGGGATAGTTCACCCAAAATGAAAATTATGTCATTAATAACTCACCCTCATGTCGTTCCAAACCAGTAAGACCTCCATTTATCTTCGGAACATAGTTTAAGATATTTAAGATTTAGTCCGAGAGCTCTCAGTCCCTCCATTGAAACTGTGTGTACGGTATACTGTCCATGTCCAGAAAGGTAAGAAAAACATCATCAAAGTAGTCCATGTGACATCAGAGGGTCCGTTAGAATATTTTGAAGCATCAAAAATACATTTTGGTCCAAAAATAGCAAAAACTACGACTTTATTCAGCATTGTCTTCTCTTCCGTGTCTGTTGTAAGACAGTTCAAAACAAAGCAGTTTGTCATATCCGGTTCGCGAACGAATCATTCGCTGTAACCGGATCTTTTTGAACCAGTTTACCAAATCAACTGAATCGTTTTAAACGGTTCGCGTCTCCAATACGCATTAATCCACAAATGACTTAAGCTGTTAACTTGTTTAATGTGGCTGACACTCCCTCGGAGTTAAAACAAACCAATATCCCGGAGTAATTAATTTACTCAAACAGTACACTGACTGAACTGCTGTGAAGAGAGAGATGAACACAGAGCCGAGCCAGATAATGACTCGTTCACGAGTCAAGAACCGGTTGCATCGGTTTTCGAAACACCCGTAGTTCTTTCTGACAGCACGATTCAATAAACCGGTTGAAGAAAACGGTTCACCGGTTCTTTTGCGCTCGACATAATGGCGTCATTGGCGATGACTGCAAGCCTTCGGTTTACCTGTGCTCATAACATTAGCACAGAATCAGTTCAGAATCAATCACCAAAAGAATCAGTTCGGTTCAGACGCTCTGTGTGTCGGTTTGCTTCACGCTGAATCACACATGTGCAGTGTCATCAGCACCTCGGTTTTCGAATCGGACGCGTCCAACAGAAATGGTTCTTGACTCGTGAACGAGTCATTATCTGGCTCGGCTCGGTGTTCATCTTCAGTTCTCTCTTCACAGCAGTTCAGTCAGTGTACTGTTTGAGTAAATTAATTACTCCGGGATATTGGTTTGTTTGAACTCAGAGGAAGTGTCAGCCACATTAAAAGAGTTAACAGCTTAAGTCATTTGTGGATTAATGCGTATTGGAGACGTGAACTGTTTAAAACGATTCAGTTCGATTTGGTGAACTGTTTCAAAAAGATTCGGTTACATCGAATGATTCGTTCGCGAACCGGATATCACAAACTGCTTTGTTTTGAACCGTCTTACAACAGACACGGAAGAGAAGACAATGCTGAATAAAGTCGTAGTTTTTGCTATTTTTGGACCAAAATGTGTTTTCGATGCTTCAAAAAATTCTAACTGACCCTCTGATGTCACATGGACTACTTTGATGATGTTTTTCTTACCTTTCTGGTAGTGTTAATTTCGTCAGACGAGACGAGACGAAATATGTTCGTCAACAACCTTTTTTGACGATGACAAGACTGCACCACTGTCCAAAAACGCTGACTAAGACTAAATTAACATGCATTATTGTTGCAGAAAAAAGACGAGACGAAAATGTTTTGCATAAAATAAAAACTAAGATAAAATCTCTCTTCATTTTCGTCTACAATCGTCTCAGCTTTTTCATCAACTGTTACGACTTAAAAAATTCAGAACGAGTTTGCGGCTTCCCGCTGTTGCTCAAGTTACAGGTCTCATACTCCTGTGGCTGCAACACGAAACTGCTGAACGCACAACACCCAAAGCGAACACGAGTGATGAGCGAGCGACGACGACATGCTAGGTCGAAGAAAGAGGCTCGATATTTGTGTGTTATAGTTAGCAGCGGTCTGTTATCAAGAAATAAAATAGTGTGTGCGTAAAAAGAATTTGTCCACACGCCGCTCAAAAAATACAAAATAAAAAAAATTCCTGAGCGCAAGTCCACCGTCTAGGCAGGCTTTTTGTGTTAAATTATATTTCCTGTTGCTGCTCAGGCTCTTGTATTGTATATGACAGCTTATGTCCCAATGACCGGTCTTTGCATTACGATTAAAAGCAGTATCAATAAAGTAAAAAAATGTGATCAGGTTAATCATTTGTGAACGTGTCTCCTAAATCAGAATTTGAAAACCAGACACATTTAACATTTGCATCCAACAAAGATCATTCAACAAGTGTATTTTGTCAGGTAATTATGACATTTAACCAATGTTTGAGATATGTGAAACACTTTTTTTACTGAAATGTTTATCAGTAATAATGTGTTATTTTAAAAAAAACACTAAAAATTTTTGACTACAACTAGACTAAAATTAAAAGACTTTTAGTCGACTAAAACTTGACTGACAAAAAAAGATATGTGAATGACTAAATATGACTAAAACTAACAAGGACATTTGGCACAAGACTAAGACTAAGACTAAATTAAAAATAGGTGACGAAATTAACACTTCTTTCTGGACATGGAAAGTATACCGTAAACACAGTTTCAATGGAGGGACTGAGAGCTCTCGGACTAAATCTAAAATATCTTAAACTGTGTTCCAAAAATAAACGGAGGTCTTACGGGTTTGGAACAACATGAGGGTAAGTTATTAATGACATAATTTTGCTAATTGGGCGAACTAACCCTTTAAGGTGGAATATGTGACAATCGGGTCCAGTCGGGTCTGTGTCTTCCCGGCGGGTTCGGGCCCAGCTTTCAAATAATAGACGGGTCCGGATCGGGTCCGGGGTAGGCATTTCTCAAATCTACACGGGTCCGGGTCCAGCTTTTGAAATAATAGACGTGTCCGTGAAGACCACTAATGTGTAGCTCTCATGAAATCCAAAATGAGCCAATATTTGACATGACGTTTTAAAATGTCTTGCTTTCAACATTTGATATGTTACCTATATTCTATTGTAAATAAAATATAAGTTTTTGAGATTTGTAAATTATTCTATTCCTTTTTTACTCACAATTTGTACAGTGTCCCAACTTTTTTGGAATCGGGTTTGTATTTACATTTAACCATTATAAATTAGTATGGTCATTTAGCAGATCCTTTGATATTAAGTACATTTCTCTCAACACCGTGTCTACACCAGACCCCGTAAAATGATGGTCGCAATGATTTGGCCAAGTAAGACATGTTCCTGGATCAACATCTTTTGATGATCCTGGAACAACATTACTGTCCAAAAATATAGACTTAACCCAATTCCTACCCCTAAACCTAGGAGGAGCGGTATTTAATACACAGAGCCGTAGATCACCGACAAACTTTGCAATATCACGTTCATAATCGCAGATGAGTCTAATTTGATTATGAGTGCGATATTGCGTAGCTTGTCAGTATTTTAATAATGCTATTTATGTTTTTGTTAATACAGCATATATATACAGCACATTTGCATTTTGAGGGAAAATAAAATTTAAGAATAAATCTCTGAAAATCTAAATTTGGATTAGAAATTCTAATGTTATTATAACCTAAATATGCTATGTGAAAGTTTGAAACTGCAAATATCGGTTTTCATCTTACCACTTTCTTGGTAAAGAAAACACATTTTTACTCAAATTAATCAAAATGGATTTATAGCGTTTTGGAACCAAACTCTTCATTTAAGCATGGACATTTGCATAAAAGGCAGTGTCCTTGGAGTACAGCACCGGTCTCTGTTGATTTTATTTGTTAAAATGTAATTTCAGCTGGTTTTCCTGAAGAAAATATACCTTAATTGAGAGTATGACATTTATTGAAGGTTCACCATTTGGAATTCATTTATAACCACTTAATTTTCAGTCAGGGGTAAAGAGATTTTTATGGTGGTGATCACTGTGAAATTCACAACTTGAAGGAGGTTCAAATAAGTGGTTTGGTAATGAAGTGATAAAGCCAATATCAAAACTTTCCCTTATTTTGGTCAAGGTACTGCAACAACAAAGACCTTGTGGGATACAGACACTCACGCTGTGACTGGAGCTCATCCTCATGCATTTAATAGGGGTCCTATGGGTCCCCAAAAAGTCTTAAATT
Source organism: Carassius carassius (assembly GCF_963082965.1). Lineage (NCBI taxonomy): Eukaryota > Metazoa > Chordata > Actinopteri > Cypriniformes > Cyprinidae > Carassius > Carassius carassius. Next base: position 15,797,316 of record NC_081804.1, read on the forward strand.
TAGTTGAGTATCAAATTTAAGGCCATAAAAAGTATTGAATTGTACAAGAAAGTTTCAATTATGATTTCAAGAGGTAATTTGGAGACGGAATTGCAATATGGCTTAATGTGATGATTAAACTTAATATAGCTATAATTTCATTAAATAAACACAACACGTTTCAAAGTCCAGTGCTGTGCTGCTTTGTGTTCTGCTGTTACTGGGGAAACCACTTTATTTCTGCCTTTTAGAAAGTGCCTCTTGCTGGCAGAGAATGAATGTGCATTTTCAATAAGCCTGTTTTATTGCAATACCGGAGTTTCTTGTTTTTTATTTTATTTTATTTTTTTTGTATGTATATATTAACAACTCATACTATTTCATAGCACTTGCTATTAAATTCTGTGTATTATTATTTATAAGGAATTATGTAGTTATATATATATATATATATATAAATAAATGTGAGTGAGTGTGTGTTTTCTGGTTTTAACTTCGTTTTCTTAGATAGAAAGACTTCAATAGCCGCAGCACTTCACGTCGCGTCTGATGTATGACCCAATTAGCAAAGTGCAGTAAACGGTAAAACAGTTGGAGTACAAATAAGTGTGTTTTTTAGAACACTGACATCGCCTCACACACTCAAGTTCATGCCAGCTCTTACATTAAAAATAAGTTGGCATAGTTGGTCCTGAAACTGCAGCCTCCGGTATTGCAGGAACACAGTTTTAGGGTTGGTTTTTTTTAGGGTTGTTCAACTTTGCTTCCGGCTTTGCTACCGTTCGGACGTTCTAGCTTACTGCTCTGCGCTTTGCTTCTTATTTCTGTACTTTTCTCTGATTTTTCTAAGATTTTTCTAAGATTTCTACATCAGCAGATCAGCACAGTGCTCAAAAAACAGATTTTTTGGCACAAACGCTAAAACTAAAAACTCTTTGGGACTGGAATAATACTACAAAAAGAAAACTTTGCCTCCCACTGCCAGCAGCTTACATTCCAGAGAGGTGAAAACAACTGCCTACATTCAAACAGAAGAGAGAAAAAATGCCTCCTGTTGGATCTACTTGTTGCATGAACTGCTGCAAACTTCTACAAAGGATTGTGATTCTTGAAACAAAGTTACTTGCTGGAATTCCAAAACAGACGGAACACTTAGCAAATCGTCGTCATGGACCTTCTCAGCATACAGCCGGTGAGTCCCATGAATCTTCTGAATCTCAACAGTTTATACCAAGTGTAGAGGAACAAGCCGAAACTGATCACCACACTAATCGATGGCACAAACAGGGAGCGAGACCCAAAGGAACACGAAATATCAGATTGTCACGAGTTTCTCGTATTGCTGCCGTAGCTTCCTCTACCCCAGATTCGACTATGACAAGGCTTGTGAATACTGGCATTCAACCACCCCCTATACATCTTGAGAACAGATTTGAAGCATTAATGAATGTGGGTGAGGAATCCCCAAATGTATTTAAACATGGATCTGATCAGCCAGCAGCTAACATCGCTACTAACAGGCGCTCAAGGACGAGCAGACAGCGGCTTTCAGCTCAGAGCGCAGCCGAGCCAAGGACTCTGATAGTGGGTGACTCTGTTATCAGAAACATCCGTAGCAGGACTACAACAACATGCTGCCTTCCTCAAGCAACGGTCTCTGATGTGAACAAGGAACTTCAGAACATTCTGATGAAGCACAAGACTGCAAATCGAATCATCATCCATGTGGGGAAGAATGATATTCGGAAAGAGCAGTCAGAACTCCTTAAGAAGGACTTCAGTGAACTCTTTGAAACACTTCGAAGACTCAAAGTTCAGTCGTTCATCAGTGGACCACTCCCAGCAAGGGGAACAAATATGTTCTCACGGTTGCTTGGGCTGAACACATGGCTACAAAGATCTTGTAATATAAAAGGAGTGAATTTCATTGACAACTTCAATCTTTTCTGGGGCCATAGACAATAGTTTAAACCGGATGGCCTCCACCCAAACAAACTTGGTGCTAGAGTGTTTAAGGACAATATCTACTTTTCCCTCCGTCATCCTTCAGCAGAGTGTGTCAATCCATTCAGCACACACACACACCGGGTCCGAGTCATCATGTGGTTGATATATCCCACAAGGACACTGATAACACCACACAGCCAAAACAAGCACTGCTCATGGACACTATCCCGACTGAGCCCTGCCCACAGACCTCCTCACAGACTGACTGTGATGTATCAAAACAGCTACAAGATTCAGCACCCAGGGATGACTTTCTGGAAAACAGCCAGGGAAGCCAGGACAACATATCACAGCCACCGGAAACACCAGAGACACAGCCCATCTCACCAGACACATTATCACTTTCTCCAGCATCTCCACTTCTGTGTTTCTCACAGAAAATGGAGGAATTGGTGTTTGCTGGGACTAAACTCTCTCACTCATTTGCTGCAAGCCCGCAGATATCACAAAAAAAAAACGTCAGGCCCCAAAACCACCAAAGCCTGTGGTCCCTGCTCCTGCGAGAGCTCTCCGACCGCTGCCACAACGGCAGGGCCCAAACCCTCTATCTGCTGAAGGTGAACCAAAAACAACTGATAGCAGCTCTCAGTGATATGTGTTGGGTCCCCGCTATAATAACAGCAACATTCACAAATGCCTACTGAACAAGCGGGAACCCAGTGTGACTGTAGCTTTCTCTATTTCAGTTTTATCACGTGATAGAAAGTCTAAGGCCATCTCAAGCCGAAGGGCAAACTCATTTAATCTGCGGCCTATTATGCATCAAACTAAAATTGATGTAAAGACACAAAGCACAGCCATCAAGTTAACATCTTTAAACATTCGCTCACTAAAAAATAAATCATTTCTAATCAATGACTTTATAAACACAAACAATCTGGATTTTATGTTTCTAAACGAAACATGGCTTGAAGACAGCTGCAATGCAACAGTCCTTAATGAAGCAGCCCCTCCTAACTTCACTTACATGAGTGTCTGCAGGACTGTTAGGAGAGGTGGGGGTGTAGCTGCTATATTTAAAGATGTCTATCAATGCAAGCAAGTGTCATTTGGTCAGTACTTGTTTTTTGAATATCAAGGGATTGTGCTGAAAGGTGCTCCACACATTCTGTTTATTATTATTTAAAGGCCTCCAAAATACTCTCCAGCCTTTGTTGAAGAGGTCACAGAAATGTTATCAATGATTTCCTCAGAGTTTGACTGTTTTGCTATTGCAGGGGATTTTAATATTCACATAGATAATTCAGAAAACAAAACTACAAAAGAAATGTTAACGGTTCTAAACACTTTTGACTTGACTCAGCATGTGCATGGACCCACACACAAAGGTGGACACACTCTAGACTTAATCATCAGTAGGGGTCTAAACATTTCATCCATTGTTATTAAGGACATAACACTATCTGATCATTTCTGTATTTTCTTTGAAATTTTGTTGTCTGCTACAACTGAATCTAGATCGGTCTCTGTCAGAAGGAGATGTATTAACGAGAACACAAGTGTACTATTTATGGAGGCTATATCTTTAACACCAAGCATTTCTGCAGACTCTGTTGATACTCTCCTTGATTCATTCAACTCAAAAGTTAAGAATGTTATTGATGATATTGCTCCAATAATAATCAGAAAGAAAACAAACAGACAGAAATCAGTTTGGAGAAGATCAACAGCAGTTCAGACTATGAAAAGACAATGCAGAAAAGCAGAGCGGATGTGGCGGAAGACAAAACTTGAAATTCACTATAGCATCTACAAAGACAGCCTTCATGCTTTTAATGTTAAACTAGCCACAGCTAGACAGAAGTTCTTCTCAAACCTTATAAACAGTAACTTAAATAACACTCGTACTCTTTTTGCCACTGTTGAGAGACTGACAAACCCCCCAAGTCAGATTCCCAGTGAAATGCTATCAGACAGCAAATGCAATGAGTTTGCATCCTCCTTTTCTGAGAAGATCATCAATATCAGGAAGGCGATTAGCACATCCTCAAGTAATGCAGAGGTCAGACAGATTAGGCCACAATATAAAAAAGATACTATGTCGATTTTTGAAGCAATTGATAGCAAAATTCTGGAAGACATAGTGCAGCACCTAAAATCGTCAACCTGCTATCTTGACACACTTCCCACATCTTTTTTCAAAAATGTGTTTAACTGCTTAGAAGCAGATCTTTTAGAACTGGTGAACGCCTCACTTCTTTCTGGGACATTTCCAAACTCCTTAAAAAATGCAGTTGTTAAGCCCCTCCTGAAAAAGAGCAATCTTGATAACACCATTTTGAGCAATTTTAGACCAATATCTAATCTTCCTTTTATAGGTAAAATTATAGAAAAGGTAGTTTTTAATCAGCTGAACAAATACTTACACTCAAATGGATACCTGGACAATTTTCAATCTGGTTTTCGACCGCATCACAGCACAGAGACAGCACTCATTAAGATAATAAATGATATTCGCTTAAATTGTGACTCTGGCAAAACATCGGTGCTGGTATTGCTAGATCTCAGTGCTGCGTTTGACACTGTCGATCATAACATACTACTAGAGAGACCGGAAAACTGGGTCGGGCTTTCTGGGATGGTACTCAAATGGTTCAGGTCATACTTAGAAGGGAGAGGCTATTATGTGAGTCTAGGAGAGCATAAGTCTAAGTGGACGTCCATGACATGCGGAGTCCCACAAGGGTCAATTCTTGCACCGCTCTTGTTTAGCCTGTATATGCTTCCCCTAAGTCAAATAATGATAAAGAACCAAATTGCCTATCACAGCTATGCTGATGATACCCAGATTTACCTAGCCTTATCTCCAAATGACTACAGCCCAATTGACTCCCTCTGCCAATGCATTGATGAAATTAATAGTTGGATGTGCCAGAACTTTCTTCAGTTAAACAAGGAAAAAACTGAAGTCATTGCATTTGGAAACAAAGATGAAGTCTTCAAGGTGAATGCATACCTTAACTCTAGGGGTCAAACAACTAAAAATCAAGTCAGGAATCTTGGTGTGATTCTGGAGACAGACCTTAGTTTCAATAGTCATGTCAAAGCAGTAACTAAATCAGCATACTATCATTTAAAAAACATTGCAAGAATTAGATCTTTTGTTTCCAGCCAAGACTTGGAGAAACTTGTTCATGCCTTCATCACCAGCAGGGTGGACTATTGTAATGGGCTCCTCACCGGCCTTCCCAAAAAGACCATTAGACAGCTGCAGCTCATCCAGAACGCTGCTGCCAGGATTCTGACTAGAACCAGAAAATCTGAGCATATCACACCAGTCCTCAGGTCCTTACACTGGCTTCCAGTTACATTTAGGATTGATTTTAAAGTACTTTTACTCGTATATAAGTCACTAAATGACCTAGGACCGAAATATATTGCAGATATGCTCACTGAATATAAACCGAGCACTCAGATCATTAGGATCGAGTCAGTTAGAAATACCAAGGGTTCACACAAAACAAGGGGAGTCCTCCTTTAGTTACTATGCCGCCCGCAGTTGGAATCAGCTTCCAGAAGAGATCAGATGTGCTAAAACACTGGTCACATTTAAATCTAGACTTAAAACTCATCTGTTTAGCTGTGCATTTATTGAATGAGCACTGTGCAATGTCCGAACTGATTGCAATATATATTTTCACTGTTTTTTTTAAATTTAATTTTATGTAAAATCATTTTCGTACTGTTTTAAATTCATTTTAAATAAGTACAGTTTTAATAATTTTAAAAGTTTTAAAATTGCTTGTTTTATTCTTGTTATTGTTTTTCTTCATTACTATTTTACTTTCTTTTATGTAAAGCACTTTGAATTACCATTGTGTACGAAATGTGCTATATAAATAAACTTGCCTTGCCTTGCCTTGCCTTGTTTTTGTTTGGACCAACGTGAAATTTGATCAATTTTCTTTTTACCCTGCAAACATGCAGAGCTGTAAATGTTAACTGGTGGCTCGATAATGAGATACTGTATTATAAAAAAAAAACAATAAAATGTATTTATAAGGGGAAGTCGTGGCCTAATGGTTAGAGAGTTGGACTCGCAATCGAAGGGTTGTGAGTTTGAATCTTGGGCCAGCAGAAATTGTAGTGGGGGGATGGGTTAAATGCAGAGCACAAATTCCGAGTATGGGTCACCATACTTGGCTGAATGTCACTTCACTTTCACTTTGTATGTTATTTAATTACATTTAATAATCTATTGATAATAATTGTTTAAATTAATATAATAATTTATATAGGACGATTAATACATTTGATTCATCCATTTTATTAAAAATGGTTTTAACCCCTTAACTGTCACTCACGTTTTTGAAGATAGACTTGAATGTGCATGATACAAACCTAAATTTTTATAATTCATGACTGAAAACATTTTGTAAAATGATTTTGATATGCCATTTACATGGTAATGCAATGTCTGATTTTAAAATGGGTTTTAAAGGATGAATTTTGAGATTTTATGGTTTCAAGTGATATATAACTTCTGATGATTTCTAAAATGCGATAGAGAAAAAGGCAACGAGGAAGTCTTTTTTTTTAAACAAAGGTCAAAACTCATTTTGTAATGTAGATTTCTGAGGGTGCACTCTTGTCATAAATTAATCTATTACTTTTCCTACATATTTTTTTAGAAAACATATTGGTAAAATATATATTTGGGAGTCTTAGACCTTTCCAACGATATATAGTTTGTCAAGATTAGATTAGATTTGATTGTAATATAGTATAGTCAACATAGGCGTTCCGTATACGGGACGGGGTGACTTAAAGGCTAAATCTTTTTAAAATTTTATAACTTTTTTTTTTGTGTGAAAACTTGTATCTGAACAGTTAATTATGCTTTTTAAAGTCATTTTACAGTTTAATATGTTACTATAGACATTGCCGTACCCTGCTTATAAGGATTTCAATTTATTTGTGCAGGTCTTAAAGGGTTAGTTCACCCAAATATTAAAATTATGTAATTAATAACTTACCCTCATGTCGTTCCAAACCCGTAAGACCTCCGTTTATTTTTGGAACACAGTTTAAGAAATTTTAGATTTAGTCCGAGAGCTTTCAGTCCCTCCATTGAAACTGTGTGTACGGTCTACTGTCCATGTCCAGAAAGGTAAGAAAAACATTATCAAAGTACAACCCGAATTCCGGAAAAGTTGGGACGTTTTTTAAATTTTAATAAAATGAAAACTAAAGGAATTTCAAATCAAATGAGCCAATATTTTATTCACAATAGAACATAGATAACAAAGCAAATGTTTAAATTGAGAAATTTTACACTTTTATCCACTTAATTAGCTCATTTAAAATTTAATGCCTGCTACAGGTCTCAAAAAAGTTGGCACGGGGGCAACAAATGGCTAAAAAAGCAAGCAGTTTTGAAAAGATTCAGCTGGGAGAACATCTAGTGATTAATTAAGTTAATTGATATCAGGTCTGTAACATGATTAGCTATAAAAGCTTTGTCTTAGAGAAGCAGAGTCTCTCAGAAGTAAAGATGGGCAGAGGCTCTCCAATCTGTGAAAGACTGCATAAAAAAATTGTGGAAAACTTTAAAAACAATGTTCCTCAACGTCAAATTGCAAAGGCTTTGCAAATCTCATCATCTACAGTGCATAACATCATCAAAAGATTCAGAGAAACTGGAGAAATCTCTGTGCGTAAGGGACAAGGCCGGAGACCTTTATTGGATGCCCGTGGTCTTCGGGCTCTCAGACGACACTGCATCACTCATCGGCATGATTGTGTCAATGACATTACTAAATGGGCCCAGGAATACTTTCAGAAACCACTGTCGGTAAACACAATCCGCCGTGCCATCAGCAGATGCCAACTAAAGCTCTATCATGCAAAAAGGAAGCCATATGTGAACATGGTCCAGAAGCGCCGTTGTGTCCTGTGGGCCAAGGCTCATTTAAAATGGATTATTTCAAAGTGGAATAGTGTTTTATGGTCAGACGAGTCCAAATTTGACATTCTTGTTGGAAATCACGGACGGCGTGTCCTCCGGGCTAAAGAGGAGGGAGACCTTCCAGCATGTTATCAGCGTTCAGTTCAAAAGCCAGCATCTCTGATGGTATGGGGGTGCATAAGTGCATATGGTATGGGCAGCTTGCATGTTTTGGAAGGCTCTGTGAATGCTGAAAGGTATATAAAGGTTTTAGAGCAACATATGCTTCCCTCCAAACATCGTCTATTTCAGGGAAGGCCTTGTTTTTTTCAGCAGGACAATGCAAAACCACATACTGCAGCTATAACAACAGCATGGCTTCGTCGTAGAAGAGTCCGGGTGCTAACCTGGCCTGCCTGCAGTCCAGATCTTTCACCTATAGAGAACATTTGGCGCATCATTAAACGAAAAATACGTCAAAGACGACCACGAACTCTTCAGCAGCTGGAAATCTATATAAGGCAAGAATGGGACCAAATTCCAACAGCAAAACTCCAGCAACTCATAGCCTCAATGCCCAGACGTCTTCAAACTGTTTTGAAAAGAAAAGGAGATGCTACACCATGGTAAACATGCCCCGTCCCAACTATTTTGAGACCTGTAGCAGAAATCAAAATTGAAATGAGCTCATTTTGTGCATAAAATTGTAAACTTTCTCAGTTTAAACATTTGCTATGTTATCTATGTTCTATTGTGAATAAAATATTGGCTCATGTGATTTGAAAGTCTTTTAGTTTTCATTTTATTAAAATTTAAAAAACGTCCCAACTTTTCCGGAATTCGGGTTGTAGTCCATGTGACATCAGAGGGTCAGTTAGAATTTTTTGAAGCATTGAAAATACATTTTGGTCCAAAAATAGCAAAAACTATGACTTTATTCAGCATTGTCTTCTCTTCTGTGTCTGTTGTGAGAGAGTTCAAAACAAAGCAGTTTATCATATCCGGTTTGTGAATGAATCATTCGATGTAACCGGATCTTTTTGAACCAGTTCACCAAATCGAACTGAATCATTTGAAACGCTTCGCGTCTCCAATACGCATTAATCCTCAAATGACTTAAGCTGTTAACTTTTTTATTGTGGCTGACACTCCCTCTTAGTTAAAACAAACCAATATCCCGGAGTAATTCGTTTACTCAAACAGTACACTGACTGAACTGATGTGAAGAGAGAACTGAAGATAAACACTGAGCCGAGCCAGATAATGAACAAAAGATTGACTCGTTCTTGAGTCAAGATCAGGTTGCATCGGTTTTCGGATCACCTGTAGTGATGGGAAGTTTGGTTCTTTTCCGCAAACCGGTTCTTTCGGACAATTCGATTCAATAAACCGGTTGAAGAAAACGGTTCACCGGTTCTTTTGCGCTCGACGTAATGGCGTCATTGGCGATGATGAGCCATGGTTTACCCGTTTCAGACTCTCTGTGTGTCAGTCTGCTTCACGCTGAATCACACATGCGCAGTGTCATCAGCTCCTCGGTTCTCGAGTTGGACGCGTCTGACAGAAACGGTTCTTGACTCGAGAACGAGTCATTATCTGGCTCGGCTCGGTGTTCATCTTCAGTTCTCTCTTCACAGCAGTTCAGTCAGTGTACTTTTTGAGTACATGCATTACTCCGGGATATTGGTTTGTTTGAACTCAGAGGGAGTGTCAGCCACATTAAAAAAGCTAACAGCTTAAGTCATTTGTGGATTAATGCGTATTGGAGACGTGAACCGTTTCAAACAATTCAGTTCGATTTGGTGAACTGGTTCAAGAAGATCCGGTTAAATTGAGTGATTCGTTCGCGAACCGGATATCACTACACTGCAGTGAACGCGCTCACAACAGACACGGAAGAGAAGACAATGATGAATAAAGTCGTAGTGTTTGCTATTTTTGGACCAAAATGTATTTTCGATGCTTCAAAATATTCTAACTGACCCTCTGATGTCACATGGACTACTTTGATGATGTTTTTCTTACCTTTCTGGACATGGACAGTAGACCGTACACACAGTTTCAATGGAGGGACTGAGAGCTCTCGGACTAAATCTAAAATATCTTAAACTGTGTTCTGAAGATGAACGGAGGTCTCACGGGTTTGGAACGACATGAGGGTGAGTCAATTATGACATAATTTTAATATTTGGGTGAACTAACCCTTTAAAAAAAGTCTTAAAAAGAAGTCTTAGATTTGAGTTAAAAAATCCTGCAGAAACCCTGTTTAATCCACTGAGTGAATTCCTGGGGTGGCCCTGACCGTTTTTCCAGCAACTCAGGATTGGGGTTTGTATTCCTTGGTTAGCTTTTGCTTTGTTATTTTATCTTCTTGACATTTGATCCCTCACTCTGGGTAGAATAAATGTCAAAGGAGTGTAGAAGCTTACACTTAGCTCCTTCAAGTAATGTTTTACACTTTTTGTGTAAATTGTGTTAAAATTAGTAAAAGAATACAATAAATGAGAGGATGACTCCCATCATGTCAGTAGTCCAGGAAAAGCCATTTTATTCTACACAATGTGTGTCCCTCCTTACGGTGGAGACCATGTTGAATTCACATGACCAGACAAATACTACTTGCGTACCTTAATTAAATGTTTCCTCTAACTCTTTGTCTTTGGAAAAAAATGAATCCTAACTGACAGATACAATTATTTTTGTACTTTTACACTCATCGTTTACTGAAAACCTTTGTATTTGTGTGATATTGCATCCACACAAGTAGGTGTCAGTATAAAGTCTAAGAACACTGTCACAGTGTAATAATGTTGTAATAATGACTTATTGCAAGATCATAAATTAAAATAAATGGTAACAAATACGTGAAATATAATGGTGAAACGAAACCCAGAAGCCCAGTCTTACAATATTTGTTCATTTCGAGGACCGACCTTTTATTATTTGCAGTGACAGACTCTTTGCACACGCAAGTGCATATGTAATATCTCCTATACGTCCATGCTGTGACCACAAATGCCTTTCCCCATAGTCAGTAGTTATCAAGAGAATCTTTTATTATAGAAGCATTCATTATATGTTATAGCCTTATTCCCTCTGGTTACAGTACGACATCATTTCAAACACTGTTTAAGCTCCATGTATGTGCGACTGTGCTTGTAAAGAGCTAAAGTCATAATCACCCCACAGGCAATAACAATTTTATTCTCTTGACACAGTTTCCTTTTATAAGGAGCTTCTGTCAAGGCAGAATTGTGTGCCTTATTTACCTTGTAGTCCCTCTACAAGTCTGGACTGTTGAAAATATCTTTTATCCCTCTGTCGATGTTAACACACCTCCAAGAATATCCTTCTAGCTTTTCAATGTGCTACCTGAGTGATCCTCATTTCCTAATGGCAGTCAATGGAGTATAATCCATCCGAAGTGTGTCATTGGTTTCTGGGCTGTAGCCAGTTCAAAGTTAACTCACTGCCACAAATGACAAATGATGGTGAAGATGCTGGACATTATTGTTTTTTGCATGATTGCCTTAAATGCAGCAAATAGTTCTGGTCAAATTTTATTGGCCGAACAGCTTTCAAAAAGTGCTAATTAGTTTACAACCAATGCTGATTAAAATTTTTTTCCTCTATGTACATGTCTGCACAACTCCAAAAACGCATTTAATTATCTGCTGTTTTCAGTTGAAATAAACACTAGTTGCAGTAAAACGTTAAGAACTGTTATTCTTTTTCACACAAATTATGATTTTCACACAAATTATGAGGGGGAAATTATCAGGTAATAAAAAGAACTATTAAAGATTTGTTCTTGTGCGATTCCATGCACAATATTGTGTACCTCAAAACACTTTTACCATAGTGCATGATTAGTAAACTCAGTGTTTCCCACAGACTTACACTCTATGTGTGGTAGCACTTCCCCTGGGGGAAATATATATATGAATATAATGCAAATATAAAACAGCAGACAGGCTTATTGAAAGTGCAAACTTATTCTCTGCCAGCAGGAGGCACTTTAAGAGCGGCAGAAACAGCAGTTTCGGTAACGGCTGTAATCATAACAGCCCTGTGCTCATGAAAGCTACTTTATCAGGCATTTTAATACGTGGTAGTGTTAATCTTTAGTGCCACTCTTGAGATATTTAATTTCCCAGATATTATATACTACATTCAGTGTAATAAAATGTTGCCAGATTGTTACAGATTAGCGCCACTTACTGGACATTGCACATTGAAAGTGTCGCGAAACATGCAAGAAGCAACATAATGTACTTTTGCTAAATTGTCAGCACATGCTTTACTGTTTGTAGCACATACTGTAACTTGTTTGTAGTGTTTCAAACCAGATTATGTGAGCGGCATGGTTACAGTGTTTTAAGATTTTTGCCTGGTGCGAGAACTGGAAAATTTGAATGAACAATATGGTTACACACACAAAAGAGTTTACATTTGAAATGTAAATTCACACAATTGATCACAATTGAATGCAAAGATCACACAATTGTGTCGCATTATTCACTTGCAAATTTTTAGTTGTATTTATTTTTTATTCAGTGACACAAGGGGACTTCTTGCTACAACATTGAAAACCAGATCTTGGCTTGAATAAGCTATGATGTGGACCAGACCTTGTGCTTACAGTCAAATTTCTAACTGGACTGTAGTTTAAAGAATATAATAAGAAATCCTAGTTGTTGTAGCTTGCAAATATTTTTTGATAAACAACATTTGGTCAAAGACCTTCTTGAGGCATTTTTCATTATACTTGCCTACACAGCTGCTGGCATCCAGGTGTACGAGAGGTATTTATTTAATAATTTTCTTGCCAAAGGCGATTTTATTTGTGTCTGGCACTTGGTAAGTGTTTATTTTGCACCCCATCTGTAGCCATTTCCATGTGTTCTCTTGCTCTCTCTCTCTCCGAGAATGATTTCAACTACTCAGAAGAGTAATTATAATGGAAGCTCATAGATTCAGTGTGCTGTATGCAATACAAATGGTAATGATATTGAACCAATAATACTTCTTATGAAATATAAAGTGAATGTGTGCGGTCATTGTCTCATTTACAGATGGTGAGAGGCCGATGGAGGGAACTGATACCAGTCGTAAGAGAGACTCGCGTTCATCAGACAAGTACCGTAGAAGTGAAGACGGCAACAGCCAGGAGGAAGAAAATGCAGTAAGATTGTTTGTTTGTTTTTAATTTATGATAAAAAAAAAAAATTAAATAGAGGGCTTAAAGGGTTGAAAGGACGTTGCTAAAAAGAACATAATTTTGTGTATTTGGTGTAATGCAATGTGTTTATGCAGTTTAAGGTTAAAAAACACATTATTTTCCAAAATACTGTATATTATTGTTGCTCCTCTATGCCCCGCCTTTCTGAAACGTGTCGATTTTTACAAAGCTCATCGTTCTGATATGCAAGTTGTGCTGTGATTTTCAATGCAAATCTTCCTACACAGTGACGTAGACATGTGGGGGTGTGTTTGAACAAGATGTTTTAGGGGGGCGTGGATCAGTCTTAACTTTTAAATAGAATATCTCTTTGGGTTTGAAGTCTTTGCAACCTTAAGGATTTTATCTATGCATGAACAGCTTGCAAAACTCTGCAAAAAAAGAGAAAGGAAAACTTGAAATCGCATCATATGATCCCTTTAAAAAAGATGTGCACTCAATTGTATTGAATCTGCACTTGTAGTGTACTTTAAAACTTTAGCACATTTATATTTAAGTGCACTTTGTAATATGACAAATTAAAAACTTTAAAGAAAATTCTAAATCATTGTTTTTATAATATGTTGTCATGCTTACACTTTATTATTATTTATTTATACATTTTAGTATTTTGATATGCACATAAAAGTATTTGGTTATAATTTTACAACTGTGTGTCATTTGATATTACATTTATAGTTAAAATATTTTAAATGTATAAATTGTGCATGTGATAAATTGCAGCTTCATCATTACAAATGTGTAATTAGAACTCAATTTTAATACACATCACGTTTCAATATAAATTACATTCAAATATATTTTGGTTTATAATATACATTTGGCAATACCATATTTTAAATACATTAAAGTAATTATGAAATTACATGCAAATAGATATTAAGATACTGTACGTTAAAAACATATGAAGTCCTACTTGAGTTAAAAAAAATCACACTGTAAAGTTCAACTAATTGTGTTTAAGTTGATTATATTTTATATTTTGCCGTAATCACCCCTTCACTCTTTGAATAATTGCCAATTGGAGGCTGGAAAGAGATTTGAATCCACCTTTAAATTCAGATGCAGTGTGAATACAAAAAGGATTGGATTCCGAGTGGATTTGCAGTATGTGTAGAAAAGTATTCGAAAAGTGATATTTAACCAAATCTTACAGCCTTAATCTTGCCACAAACATAACCATGACAAAATTGATCTCAAACTGTTTCTGTCTTGAGAAAATCTGAAACACACTCTACTTTTTGCAAGATGCTCTTTTAGTCCATTCATGCATCCCTAAAAAGTTGACTTTATCTCACTTATTGAGGATATATCAGGTTAATTCAAGCTCTGGAAGATGAGGATATGCAGTCGGGAATAAGATACCATTCAAACCATCTTAAATGATTGATGGCCTTTGCGCTAGTCCAAGATGTTTCTCAAAAGAGCATTCATTGCATTTCTGTCCCTCCCACGGCACAGCACACTGCGTACTATCAGTGTCACACACAAGCTAGTCCAAATGCTCTCTGCATCTCTCACAGGACCATTTAAACCTCCGTGTCAAATAAAATCAGTTGCATTTCCATATGTGGATACAAACGAATAACCTCACTTATTATTAAGCACAGATATAAATATTTTTATTCCAGGATCTTGCACAAAAAGATTTAGTGAAGATGATGTGGACAAACAGAGAGTCTGTGACAGATGCTGTGCTGCTGGAGTGATTTATGTGTGTGGAGATAAATCTATCAGTTCCTGTGCTGTGCTGTGAATACATTACTGCTGTTTAGTTCTGCTTCATAATCTCAATGTCACATGCGGGCTCTCCCGAGTTTGTCCCGAAAGAGTTTTCTTTCAGTCAGAAGTTCAGGAATGATGTAGAATTATTGCCAGAAATTTGCAAAGCCCTTGTTTAGAAACCGTTCTTAATTTAATACCCATGCAATCATCTACATACAATCTTCACCTTCGAGATGTTGCCTATTAATCTGCAGCACTTGACAGTTCATTTATTATGAATAGTTTGCAAGTGGAAATATGTGTGGAAATAGTTCGTAAAGTTTTTTTATAGGGCTAAAATGAAAGATTTTAGTAAATGTGCATTAAGACGTATACATATTTATGGTAAAATTGGTTTAAATTTCTTCTAGAAATATTAGAAAACAAATATATTTGATTAACATAATGGTTTAATATAATATAATTGAATATAATTATTCAACATTTTATTCCACTATTAAAATAGCTTACTGGTTGCCAGAAATAGCTAAATAGTTAATACAGTAATTACACTTAAAATATACTGTAAAATATTTGCAAACATTTGGCACTTTTAGTGTCATTGCCCTTTTAAATCACCTATTTTTAAATAATTCTGCATTGTGACATTTTTTAAAAGTACCAAATATTCATGGTCCCTTAATATGAGATCATCAAACCTACAGACATTTTAGCTATAAAAGAATGTGCAAAATTTCTCTTCAAACTGATTAACCTATTGTATACTCATATCACAAAATTCTTTTAATAACAACCACCTACTAGATTTCCTTCACTGCAAATTTAAGTGAATGATATCTAGTCGCTTCTAATTAGAGTGCACAGATTCAAAAATGTGACTCAAACCAATGCCATGTTAATTTAATATTGTAATAGTTTTGTAATTCTTCAAAATTAGAAGTGGTTAAAGGTCTGGGTCTTTCAGCAAAGCACTGTGGGCTATATAGCATTGCACTCTCAGATACTGGTCTCCATGGTAACACTGACTACTCAGTACACTACTGTTGAATCGTTTCCAACCTTACACCAATAACATAGACTCAGGGTGGGTGAACAGTATTTGTGTGTGTGTGTGTGTGTGTGTTTGTGTTTGTGCGCCCATGTGACTGGAGCCTCAGGGATGTAGTGACCTATGTTGGATATTTTTTTTTAACTTAATTATACACGTCTCTCATATGATATTAGGCAATCCTTTTATCATTTCTTTGTTCTAATATGTGGAAGAGTCCTGCTTCAAACACACTACCCAACATTTCATCAGAAAGTCTGTGATATCTGAAATGACAGATGAGTGTAAAATATCAGAGACATGTGGACTCCATTCCAGAGCACACTTCAGACTGAATTAGAGGGAATCTGAACTCTTTATAATAATTTAAGTATGTAGTGCTTTACAGGCTAGCCTGACAGCTAATTAATAGCTTTGCCTATACTCATTTACCCAATCTGCCAGAGCACAAAGGCTTCTCTAACTTCGGAGTACTTTGAATAGCTCACAAATTTGTTATAATATATATTTTAAAGAAATGGTTCACCCAAAAAAGAAAACGCTGTAAATTTCCCCATATCACTTCCTTTCTTCAGTGTGACAAAAAGGGAGCAAGGAAGGGACAGAAATTTAAGTCATTGTTAATTGATAGTCTTCCCTTCCTCTTTATAGCTATGACAGTTGTACCCAATTCTGTACTTGGAGGGCCACTGTCCTGCAGAGTTTAGCTCCAACCCCAAATAAATACACCTGAATCAACTAATCAAGGTCTTACTAGGCATACTAGAAATGTCCTGACATGAAACTTAAACACTGCAAGACAGTGGCCCTTCTTTCTTCAAGGTTTCT
The DNA here is from genome assembly GCF_963082965.1 of Carassius carassius. Taxonomy (NCBI): domain Eukaryota; kingdom Metazoa; phylum Chordata; class Actinopteri; order Cypriniformes; family Cyprinidae; genus Carassius; species Carassius carassius. The sequence continues at coordinate 15,814,032 of NC_081804.1, forward strand.
CCACTTGGGTTTCACTGATGAAAGAAGGTTGTGCAGGTTTGGAAGGATGAGGTTAAGTAAATAATGCAAATACAGTATATTCCGTTCGGGATTAATTGTTCATTAAAATTGGTTACTCTTTTAACTTTCAACTAGTCTATGAATTTTACTCCAAGGGTTGATGTGGCAGCACTGAGTGGTGCAGAATTAGAGGTGGGAGTGTTGTGGGTATCATCCATATTAATTACTCTCAGGACATCTTCAAGGTGAGACCTTGCATCTGAGCTCAGCATTCACAGCTAAAAGGCAGAAGAACCACCATCAGACATTCTGAAGAGCTTCTCCCTTTGTTGAGCACTGGATACACCTTACATACCCCAACAGAACATCAGAACTCTTGACTTTATTATTGCTGTCTCCGGGCAAACAGACAATAATTTCACTCAGTCCTTGGCCATCCTCTTTTTGTAATTGCCTGGAAATGGTTGATTATGTCATTTCTGGGCCCTAGAAAGTTTTAACCGCAATTGATTGTTTAAATGTCTACCGCAAACAGACTTTGTGGTGTAGGGGGGGGGTCTCTGGGTTCACAAGCAGTTCTTACAGCCACTTCATGCCTTTTTTATGATCAAATTGCTATCTGATTTGTTAAAACGGTTCCATTTAGACTTGGCCATATTAATGTGTCTCCGCAAAACAGATATAAATCCAATCTACAACTCCCGCATTATATGCATATCTCACATTAACCAAATCAACAGATATGCACTGAATTTTATTCATCATCAGCAAAGATCAAAGACCTCAACGGGAGAGACAGCGGCATCAGCACTGGACAGATAAGTTAGTCTTACTACTTTTAAAGAAGATGATTATGTCTGCGACTTCCTTTTAGTTACATTTTGAAGTTTGCATGTTGGTTTGCTAAAGAGGTGCTCAGCTACTCATCCACGCCGATGCGTGTAGCATTAGCGCTGTCATAACTGGCTATGACATGACATATAGCTTATAACACACTCTCACACACGTTTATTATTTTAACATTTTGGCAGGAGTAAAATGTATACATATTGTTTCAACAATCAGATGCTTTTACATTTACGTTTTCATCTGGAATGCATCCCGGACCACCTCCTGAAGTGGTTTGAGTGATCGGATTTAAATCTGTCTTTTCAGAGGGCATTTACACCTGGTTTTTCACAATTGAATAGCTATCCGATCAGAGAAAATGCATGAAGTGACCAGAGAGTGACCAAGAAGCCACTAAGAAACTTGAGGTTAATATACGTAGATTTGCCCTTAAAACAAGGTGTAGGCAAGGTGTGAGAGTATATTTACCTCAAGGCAGAGATTAAAGGAAGAAATAGTTTTCAAGAAGTTATTTGGTGGAGCAACTTTCGGCAGGACTCGTAATTGTCATCCAAAGTGTATGGTACACTAATTGATGGAGTAGTACACCTCAAGTAACTTGGGTTCCCTTAATAGCTTGGTTACGGCACAGTGGCAATAGACTAATTACTGCTAATATCCTGCAGTATAGCTACAACCTGCTCCATCACACCTGCCTGGAAGTTTCAATCACTCATAAATACCTTGGTTAGCCAGTTCAGGTGTGTTAATTATGGGTTGTAGCTCAACTTTGAAGGGAGTTGGTCCTCCAGAAACAGGAATGGGCACCCCTGGGATAAACTTTCACTTTTCAAATCCTTCACATTTACACTAAAATATTTAGACACTTGCAGAACAGAGGCGATATAGATTCCAACAGACTCCAATTATCCTCTTTTCAAGAGGGATTCTTATACTTTGTTCTTCTGTGATCTAAATTTAATCAGTATATAGATATTGTACAATAAAATGTTATTTATTGTTTTTTCTGTCTTGTGGTGCCATGAGACAGTCAGCATCAGTGTCATGACTATGACTGTGGAGTGATTAGTCACATGGCATTTACAATTTCCCATGAGCAATGATGGAAGATTTCAAATGGCACACTTCTTAAATTTCAAATGGAGCCTTTCAAGTCAACCAAGCAAATAGACTATAGATTGCTTTCTCCAGGTATTATAGGCCTCCTTGGGGGCTGTTCTCCTGAAAGAAGAGCCAAGAGCTCTGGACTTAAGAGCACATGAGATAAGCTTGATGATTATTTTTCTCTAGGACTTAATCGTGAAACATTTTGGTTGATAGTCCAGACCTTTGATACCAAACAAAACTGTTAGAATGTCACGAGAACAAAATCTGAATCTTTTTTATTTCTTCTTCCAATTATTCATGTCCTTGTTCAATGTGTCCATAGTTGTTTTCCCAATTAAAGGGTTCTGCTGTTTGCATTGATGTGGAAAAATCATAGATTCTGTTTAAAGACTTTAAATAAGGTATATGCTAGACATGGAAGCTGTCAGGGCTCATCAGATCTGAATTACTTTGGTGGCTTTTCACCCACTCAAAGCCTTAGCAGTGAATAATTTGGGGTTGACTGTTCAAACCTATTGCTGTAAAAATAAAGCTCTTCAGACTTGCTTATGCTTCATGGGCAGTGGGGTGGCCTGTCACACCATCTGTCACTCTGGCAATGACCAATGTTTCTAGCTTCAGCCTGCCCAATAAATAAACTTATGCTTTTAGGTTGCCCTTTGCTGTACTCAGGCAGAGTTCCTCATGCACCACTGCTGTAAAAGTGGTTAGTTTATCATCGTCATTGGCGGATAAAAGCAAATAGGCAGTCAATATGGTTTTGACATGTTAAATCAATATCTGAGCCTTTCTGCTGTGAGGTCGATTAAGCTCATATGGGGCCAGGAGACACCTCTTAATGAGCTTTACATATATGCCGATAGATCTTGCTAATTGCCTAAATGGTATTTTTAATAGCTGTGCTTTGGTAAAGACAATCATTAGGTCATAGGTCAATGTTTAAATTGTAAAATTACTCCACCACAAAGCAAACATACATACTATATCACACAATAGCCGCGTTTCCACCGCTGGAATTTTACCCAGTGTTTCCTTAACAGGAACCAGGATCTAAATAAAGTTCTGGGTAAAAAAAATGCCCCTCAGAAAGTCCCTGCTGGCGAGGGTAGTACTGTTTCAAAGTTCCGGAACTTTCGGGGGCGGGACTTGGGCGCTAAACATCCTGATTGGTTGAGTTCATGCAGCATTGTGATTTCAACCACCATTTATTCAGATCATTTTCAAAATATTACTGTTATTGTGTCATGAAATGAATTATTTCAGGCGAGAATATAGTTGTTTTAAATTCAAATATGTGGTTTATTTATAAAGACAGCTCCTATTTTAAAATGTGTTTTACCGATTTCAGAGACAATCAGCTCCACGTGATCAGCTAGAGCTCAGTGCTCATGTTTACCGACAAGAGCAGTCTCGACTCGGCTTGACCTGACATTTGCCACTGTCTCTGATGTCTCTTTAGTGGTTAAACATAAAATATAATTTGTTTTGGGTAAATCTGTCACAGTGTCTGGGTTGTGTCCCTGGGTTTCCACTAGATGTCCTCCTTTCTCACGGTGTCTGTCACCTTATCACTTCCTGTTCCCTTATTTGGTCACCTTCCTCCTTGTTTAGTTAATTGATTGTTCCCCACCTGTCTCCTGTTTCCCCTTTATCCTTCTGTGTATTTATACTCGGTCTGTCTGAGTCTGTGTTACGGAGTCCTTGTTTAATGTTAAATGTTAATTCATGTCCGTCAGTTCTTGCCCTTGCCTTGCCTTGCCTTGCCTTGCCTTGCCTTGCCTTGCCTTGCCTTGCCTTGCCTTGCCTTCTTGTTTATGTTATGTTTGGATTTACCGGTTTTTACCCTGCCTGGACTGTTTAACCCTTTGGATTTGCCCTTTAATAAAGTCACATACCTGCACTTGGTTCTCTCTCCTGTGTTCTCTGTAACACCGATCGTGACAGAAGGACTCCGTCACTGCAAGAGCCAGCGGTATGTCGGCTTATGTCTCCTCCCCAGCCACAGTGCGGGAGAGGAGTGGATTTGAAGGAACTCGCCTGGTGGTTTTCCGGGGAACCAGAGGAGGTCGCCGAGGAGGGAGTGGTCGAGAGGATACTCAGCACCGCTCTCAACCAGGGCCGCCCGTCGACCCGGGGCTCGTGTGGGATGGATTAGAGCCACCGTCTCACCATGGCGGACGGAGAGGAGAGAGGAAGCGCACGTCCGCCACAGTGGCGTCACTGCCCATGATGGCCGCTAATCCAGCGCCACGAGGCAGGATGGACGCCAACACAGCACCACAACCCAAGGCGATCACGAGTCCAGCGCCACGGTGCAAGATGGCCGCCAGCTCAGCGCCAACGCCCAAGAGGGCCGCTGACTCATTCTTGGATTATTTCGCTACGCTGTCCAAGATCCTAGAGATTCCCAAGACGGTTAACGTCATGGCTGCTGAGCCCGCGCCACAGCACAAGATGGCCGCCAGCCCAGAGCCACAGCACAAGATGGCCACCAGCCCAGAGCCACAGCACAAGATGGCCGCCAGCCCAGCGCCACAGCACAAGATGGCCGCCAGCCCAGCGCCACAGCACAAGATGGCCGCCAGCTTGGAGCCACAGCACAAGATGGCCGACTCAACGCCTGAGTCTCCAGACAAGGTGTCACCGACTCGCCAACATAGAGGGCGGAGGAGGAGGAGACAGGCATCTACCATTCCTCAAAGCCCAGAGGACGTTCCCGAGGCGGTGCCCGATGCTGTTCCGGAGACCGAGGCGGTGCCCGATGCTGTTCCGGAGGCCGAGGCGGTGCCCGATGCCGAGGCGGTGCCCGATGCTGCTCCGGAGGCCGAGGCGGTGCACGATGCTGTTCCGAAGGCCGAGGCGGTGCCCGATGCTGTTCCGGAGGCCGAGGCGGTGCCCGCTGCTGTTCCGGAGGCCGAGGCGGTGCCCGATGCGGTTCCGGAGGCCGAGGCTGTTCCGGAGGCCGAGGCGGGGCCCGATGCTGTTCCGGAGGCCGAGGCGGTGCCCGATGCTGTTCCGGAGGCCGAGGCGGTGCCCGATGCGGTTCCGGAGGCCGAGGCGGTGCCCGATGCGGTTCCGGAGGCCGAGGCGGTGCCCGATGCTGTTCCGGAGGCCGAGGCGGTGCCCGATGCTGTTCCGGAGGCCGAGGCGGTGCCCGATGCTGTTCCGGAGGCCGAGGCGGTGCATGATGCTGTTCCGGAGGCCGAGGCGGTGCCCGATGCCGAGGCGGTGCCCGATGCCGAGGCGGTGCCCGATGCTGTTCCGGAGGCCGAGGCGGTGCCCGATGCTGTTCCGGAGGCCGAGGCGGTGCCCGATGCTGTTCCGGAGGCCGAGGCGGTGCCCGTTGCCAAGGTGGAGGCCGTTCCCGATGCGGTGTCCGAGGCCGCTCCCGATGCGGTGCCCGAGACTGCTCCCGAGGCCGTGACCGAGGCAGTGCCCGAGTCCGTTCCAGAGGCGGTGCCCGAAGCCGAGGCGTCTCAAGTCTCCACAGGCAGTCCAGAGTCGAGTCAGGTTCCAGTTGACCCTCCAGAGGCGAGTCAGGGGCCAGTGAACTCTCCAGAGTCGAGTCAGGTGCCAGTGACCTCTCCAGAGTCAGGGCTAGTCACCGCTGATCCTCCGGAGTCAGGGCTAGTCACCGCTGGTCCTCCGGAGTCAGGGCCAGTCACCGCTGGTCTTCCGGAGTCAGGGCCAGTCACCGATGACCTTCCGGAGTCAGGGCCAGTCACCGATGACCTTCCAGAGTCAGGGCCAGTCACCGATGACCTTCCAGAGTCAGGGCCAGTCACCGTTGAACTTTCAGAGTCAAGTCAAGTCACTGGGTGGTCTGCTGCTCCGCCCTGTTGGACTCCGGCATCGACCACAGGGGCGTGGTGGTCATCTGCTCCACCCTGGAGGACTCTGGCCTTGACCACAAGGGTGTGGTGGTCTTCTGCTCCGCCCTGGGGGGCTTCCGCTGTGACCACATGGACGTGGTGGTCTTCTGCTCCGCCCTGGGGGGCTTCCGCTCTGACCACACGGACGTGGTGGTCTTCTGCTCCGCCCTGGGGGGCTTCCGCTCTGACCACACGGACGTGGTGGTCTTGGGGGCGTTTGCCCTGACCACACGGACGTGGCGGTCTTCTGCTCCGCCCTGGGGGGCTTCCGCTCCGACCACACGGACATGGTGGTCTTCTGCTCCGCCCTGGGGGGCTTCATGTTGTTTTTTCCTTTTGTTTTTGTGTTAATGTCTGTCCCTGTCCCTTTCTGTTAGTCTGGCCCTCCGTCCCTCCCCCTGAGCCTCCACCTGTCCGCCTCCCTCCTGGTCTGTTTTGTGTCTGTCGTGGAGCGTCTGGGAGCCGCTCCGTAGAGGGGGGGTTCTGTCACAGTGTCTGGGTTGTGTCCCTGGGTTTCCACTAGATGTCCTCCTTTCTCACGGTGTCTGTCACCTTATCACTTCCTGTTCCCTTATTTGGTCACCTTCCTCCTTGTTTAGTTAATTGATTGTTCCCCACCTGTCTCCTGTTTCCCCTTTATCCTTCTGTGTATTTATACCCGGTCTGTCTGAGTCTGTGTTACGGAGTCCTTGTTTAATGTTAAATGTTAATTCATGTCCGTCAGTTCTTGCCCTTGCCTTGCCTTGCCTTGCCTTGGCTTGCCTTCTTGTTTATGTTATGTTTGGATTTACCGGTTTTGACCCTGCCTGGACTGTTTAACCCTTTGGATTTGCCCTTCAATAAAGTCACATACCTGCACTTGGTTCTCTCTCCTGTGTTCTCTGTAACACCGATCGTGACAAAATCTAAGAAGTAATCTTTTGGTCTTTGTTCAATTAATCTATTAACATGTTAAAATGAAAATAAAAGAAGCAATACTGTTTGATATAATATTTTGTTTAATTGTAATGTAGGGTAGGCCTACACATTTGAACGACATTTCTGCGGCTATTTATATGTTTAAATGAAAACGAAAGGAGGCAGTGGTATTTATCATATTTCGTCTTATTTTAAATATACAGTAAGGAAAATTGCAGTAGCCAATGCTAGCTGACTGATGTTATCGAGTACACTGCTGTTTGCAGGATTACTGGACTTGCGTCATCCCATCCAGCGGGAGATCACACTCCTGTGTCGAACTCGTGAAGTCTGAACTACCGAGGATACAAGTCCGAAATTTGCTCACTTGTATTGAGAAACGTGGGCAGACCTACATCCCCAGACTATTTGCATAATCTTCATGGTACTTAGGCCGCAGTGGAAACGCAGAAAGCAACAACGTCTGGGGGGAAAAGTTCCTGTGAAAAAAAAAATCCTGGTACAATTGTTCTGGTTAATTTCGGTGGAAACGCAGCATATAAAACACAGAGGGTGCCAGTTTAGCTCAGTTTAACTCAGTTACAAGTTTAACACAATTTAGCTCATTTTCCAATAGTGATGGTTACCAAGAACTGTACTATTCCTTTAATGTTGATAAAATAAAACACAAAGAAAAATAACACTGCTCTTGACTGAAGAACTTTAATACAGTTGCTAAAGTTCAGCATTAATAAAATAACTTTTTCAAATTTGCTTCAAACTTTTCACTTCAGATTTGTTTGCGCCAAACAGAATCGATAACAGTATCGATAAGTATCGGTATGGATAAAATGTAAACAATACCCGTCCCTAGTCACCAGTAACGTGTGTAATGTGCAGGTCTTAAAAAAATTGTCTCGGAAAAGGGTGTTAAAAAGCACTGGGGATATGCTGATACCTGTAGATATCCTGAGAATATGGACACAAAATTGTAATGTCATTATTTTTTTTTATTTTTTTTTTCATATTACTGTGATGAGAATGGATTTATTTATTTTTATTTTTTTTAGATTTCAGTGTTCCATCTTTTAAATCAGATAAAGCCCTGACATTTGAATGAATGAAACCCTTCACAAATAAGTCACTTCATGTAACTAAATCTTTGAGGTAGATTGAGGAAACCAGAGAGGGTCTACTTTTTCAACACCACTTCAGTTTTTCCATTTCATAATGTGAAGTCCTTTAATAAACATAAATATATCAGGGATCAAAATGATTGACAAAACTGTGCAATTATTTCTTGCATGTGTTGACAGAGAGGACTGTGTTCTTGAAACAGTGGAGAACCGTTGGAGATTTTGCCAATCCTAGTTTACACAAAAGCGTTATAGTGATGGATATATTTTAGCGCTCAATGCAATATTGTACTGTATATACATAAACCCACATGCCACTGGGCATAATGAGTTTTCCATTGTACTATACTATTGGATTTAGGAATAAGTGATTCATTTGTAATGGACCCCTTCTATTTCATCCGTTCTTTTGCTCTCAAATATTTCTGCTCCTTAGATAACCTATATCCCTCTATTTCACCTGATTCTACCGAAGTCTCCAATTTATCAGCAAGATTGAGGAATTGGAAGATGTCTCTGGCTCTGACTGGCCCCTTACTGGGGGTTATTTCTAAGGTCACAGCAGGCATTGGGCCGTAGGGCTGATCATCTCCTCATGATTCAGACTCCTGCTTTACTCCATAAACCCTGCAGCTAATGGGCTAAACTGAGGGATCGACAGGACAGGTCTTCCAGGAGGTTCCTGGGTGACGGAGTCAGACTGTGTTCTGTATGAAAGCTTTGTGGCTTGCAGGCACCCCAGAGAGCCATGCTCCTCCTCTAAATCATGAACAGAATGATGATGGGATTGAGGTGCTGAAACCAATTTACTGTATGGCCCTGGTAGGTGTACCTCATGGGGTTTGTCTTCTCTGAAGAGGTTCTAAGGCTCAGCCAGAAGACAAGGTCAATGATTAAGGCTGAAACTCCAGTGATGACCCTGTGAGAGGTGTGAAGAGTCTTTATAATAGCTTGTTTTTAGTTAATGTGCCATAACTGAAGTAGTCAGGACAGTAACATTTTGTCCCAAGTATTGTATGTGCTGCTAAAAAAAAGTATGGGGTTGGTAAGATTTTGTTTAATGATTCTGAAAGAAGTTTCTTTTGGCTTTGATTGATTGGATCAACTGTTTTCTATATGAATATATGTTAAAATATATTTTATTCCATCATTATTCCAGTCTTCAGTGTCACATGATGCTGTAGAAACATTTGTTGTTGTCTCTTTTTATTGTTTTTTGATTAATAGAAAATTAAAAACAACATTTATTGGAAATTATAATTTTTTTCCTCCTAACAGTGTCAGTTTTGATCACTTTAATGCATCCTTGCTGATACAGGGTCCCCACGGGTCCTTAAAAATCTTAAAATGACTTAAATTAAGTTCAATCAATTTTAAGGTCATAAAATGTCCTAAATATCTAAATGGTAAGACCAAAACCTAATTATCATGTTGAGAGGTCTTAAATTCGAGGACAATAAAAAGGAAGCACAATATGGCCTATTCTTTTTATGGTTATATTCAGTCATCATCAAAGTCTAAAGTAAAATATCACTCACAATCATCTTTCATAGAAATGTCCATCAGCAAAAACAACTTTAGATATGTAAAATGAAATCCATAACTTGTGGGGAAAGTTGCTTTTAGTTACAGAAATAAGGCACATCAGTTGTGTGTTTGTGGTTTTCATTGTTTTGATGCAGTTTCAAAAAATATATAAAATCATTCAAATGACTGTCTCACTTGTGTTGAACATGGCATCACTGCACAATGTTTGTGTATCAGCTGTTAAGACCATGGTGTTTGTTGTCTTTTAGCATGACCAAGGTCAGCAGATTGAATCTCAAACACTGGTTACATATCCAGAAAAATTTAAGAGCAAAACTCTATCACTATTATTCTCTGCTTGAAGTCCTATATAGCTGCAGGGATTTAAAAAAGATTTCTAAAGAAACTAAAATAATTTATTTATATATATATATATATATTTATTTGATAGTCTCACTTATTTGAAGTATCAGGCAAAGAAACGTTGACATGAGATTTGGCAGCCTTGCAGCACGGAGTCCTTCAGCATGATGAATAATTGATGTGAAAATCTCAGTTTAAGAGTTTATGTTTTTCTCTGGCTCCTTTGCTTTGCCGATGCATGCGTGTTTTAAGGTCTGCATTGTCTTTCATTCCTGTGGGACAGCTACAAGCTGTTTTCCCTGTACATTTCAAAGACAGCATGTTTCCTATTTTTAAGATTTTTTTTTTTTTTGTCTCACTACTGAAAAACATTTGTGGTTTAATACTCTTTTAACTGCTCTCATTAAATGCTTTTGATTGTGTTATATGCTGTTATATCTACATTAATAAAATGTATAACTTCACATAAATATAATAGTTAATAATTATGTATTTTTATATATTTTATAAACCCTAAACTCATACCACATTGTTTATTCATCATAAATAACCCCTCAAAGCATGCAGTAGAGTGTGGGAAATATTTATTTGATCCCCTGCTGATTTTATGTAAGTTTGCCCACTTACAAAGAAAAAATCAAGGGTCTGTAATTTTTATGGTAGGTTTATTTTAACAGATAGAGACAGAATACCAACCAAAAGATCCAGAAAAATAAACATTATATAAAAATTGTTCATTGTTGAAAACATGATAATGTATCTCTAAGTTAAGGGGGCAAATATTTTGTTGTGTCAACTTACCGTACAAACTAGCTGAGTCTTTAAAAACATTAACATAGAAAGTTCAGGAAATGATTTTGTTTGAAGAAATGTCTAAAACGTAAGGTGGCTAACTTCTGTTCACTTGTGCAGTATGTGCCGTTTAATGACAGGTTAGTCTGAAATTGATGATCTCACAATAATATCCCGCAACTAATAGGACAGCAGTGTCTGTCCACAAACGATTGTCGACAGAACGCAGAAGAACATGCTTGTTTGTATGGTTGCAAATTCTAATTGCTAACTATTCAGCCATTTTTAGTTGGCCATATGGATCAGACAAGTCAGCAAACGGACCGTAGGTGGTATGCAAGGGTGCCATCTGAGGCCGAAACCATCTCTGGCGTACACCCCAGATTCAAAAGTCATTGCAAGCTCTCTCCTGAGAAGCACACTAGTCCACCCTGGTTACAGTCTTTATGTTTGCAGTACATAATCCAAGGTCTGCTATTGAAAAACAACCCATGGCCCTCACTTCACATTGATTTTTATCAGCCTGCCGGCCCCATGATTGATCTCCCTGCAAAAGCATCGATTTCCCCAGCTTACCTTCTTAGCCCCTTTGTCTGAGACTACAGATGGACCCGAGACACTTTTCTGTTGTTATGAATGGAAAAAGCGGTCGGAGCCTCCCAATAAATGACAGCACCACCAGCTGTCCGCTGCGAGTTGCACAGTAGCGTTGTTCTGTTTATGACTGTTAATTAGTTTTTGTACCTGCTGGCTTGGCGAGATAGGAGCTGCGTCGTCAGAGATGGGAAGCCTTCAGAGGTGCAGTTGATGACTAATAGTCAACATATGCCATGGCAGTGGACAGATTGTGTGTGTGTGTATGTATGTGTGTTTGATATTGAGCCACTCGAATACCTTGAGCCCAATGACAGCAGTACTTCTCAGACCACATGAAGTAGTTTGATGAATATTGTTTAGTTTTTTTTTGTGTGTGTTGGTGGCATTCATATTGAAAAAGGAATTGTGGTGGAACATCAAGAAAAGTATTAAGGGGTATTAAGAGTGAGAGGAGGCTGTGTTTTCAAGATTCAATTTTATGACGTGGTAGTACCTTGTGGCCCAAAACTTGCCTATATTTTTGCTACACAGTCAAAAGAATGTGTTTTTTGTCTTCACAAAATGAGTACCGTATTTTCTGGACTATAAGTCGCACTTTTTTCATAGTTTGGCTTGTCCTGCGACTTATAGTCAGGTGCGACTTATTTATCAAAATTAATTTGACATGAACCGAGAGAAATGAACCAAGAGAAAACAGCATAGAGCGTCCTCTCACGGCTGTAAACGGTAATGTTTTCTCTTGGTTCTTGGTTCTAAATGAATGCGACTTATAGTCCGGTGCGACTTATATATGTTTTTTTTTTTTTTTTTCTCATCATGACGTATTTTTGGACTGATGCGACTTATACTCAGGTGCGACTTATAGTCCGAAAAATACGGTACATCATTTTAGGCTAATCAAATGCTGCTAGGGAAGACATATTTTTGTAGGCTGAAATCATGAAACGTTAGCATTTTAAGCACTTCCGTTTCCATCATCTTGAAGTCAGCAGATTGTTTTGTTTTTTTTTTGAATGGGTTTTTGATTAAATGTCTGAAATTACCCTTCAATTTGTCATAGAACATCAGCTAAAGAAATGTAATAATTATTTCTAGTCAGAAGCAAGTGGTATTAGAAAAGGTTTCAAGACACAATTTTATGACGTTGTAGTACTGTATGTCCCGAAAATCATCTACTCTTCTCTCACATAGGGCTGGGCGATATCACATTAATTATCGAAGGCGATTGATCTGGGATAATGAACGCGATATTGCGTAGCTTGTCAGTGATCTACGGCTCTATCTATTAAATGCTGCTCCATTTGAAAGCAGGTGATGATGATTTAGCGCTAATTACAGAACCAGATTTACTGCCTAGATGCGCATGATCGTATCATTAGATATACGTTATCGCCCAGCTCTACTCCTACACACTCAAAAGAATGTTTGATCTTCACAAAATAGTTAATAGTTTTAGTCTATGCAAATGGAGAGCTTCAGGGATGATGCATCTGTAGGCTCAAACCTGGCAACAAGCTAGTGTTTCAGCACTTCCTGTTCAAAATCAAAAATATATATAAAAAAGGGTTTTTGGTTAAATGCCTTAAATAAGGTGTGTGTTTGAAACAAGCTCAAGAAATGTTCACGTTTCATGATATAAAAAACTATTGTAATAACCCCCAGTGATTTTTTTTAAAGCTTTTACTTGTCTTGAAAAATGGGACTACAGATGTTGTCAAGGAGATTAAATATCATGGCACCAAACAAGTCTACTGTACTGTCATCACAGCTTTCTAGTGTTTATGACTCTTGCAGACTATTTCAACTCAAACTTTCAGGGAAAATGTTTTTAAAAAGACTGAAAGTGTTGTCTTAAGCTTAATTGAGGTGACATGTATTTAAAGACTATGTTTAGCTTTTTATTCTGGCAGTTGTATTTAGGCTTCAAAATTGATAAAAGTTGTTTAATTTTTGAAGATTATAATGATTAACATATTCTGTAGGACTTGTGAACTTTTGTTGGTTTTAGAGCTTATTTTCTGCAATTACCCAAAAGCCAATGGAAAAATTCTGTTGGATTTTTGTAAATGGAATTTATGAGTTGGCCAACAAATATACATTATCACTGCAGTAAAAGACTAAAAACTCAACTTGAGGGTTGTGGAAAAATTGGCATGAATTCATTATAGATTGCAATGAATCATTGTTTCGTTTAATTTGTGTACTTGTTTATTTTATTTATGGAATTTCCCATTGGGCAGTCCTTTGAGAACTGTTGATTTTTTTTCACTTCAGCTGGTGAAAGTCTATTGTGATTAGCTTAATGATCAATGCTTCGTGGGAAACACAAAGAGGGCTTGTCCTTCATTCTGCTTTCATCCTGCTGCGAACATGGCCCTTAATGATATTGGCATTCTTAATTTATGCTCTCATCTAGTCTAATTTATGCTCTCATCTAGTCTAATCTCATCTCAAATCTAATATTTTCGACAGTCTCTTTGATGGACAGTGTTACCATGACTGCACTTTATGTCTCCAAGCCTTTGTTCAGGTTCTTGTTTGCTAAAAGTTTTCTTCTTATTCTTACAGAAACATTCTGTGATGGTAATATGATGTCGTTTAATGATTCTTGTGTTCATATACAATATACACACTCTAAAGAATAGCATAGCATACCACAGTTTCAAATATTGTTTGGAGGCAAAAGCTACGAGTTTATATGCAATATACTTTTTGACAGAGTCCATCCATAGGGGGCACCACAATTGAAAAACCACTATAACACCGCAACCATTTGAACTATAAAGTGGTAAATTTGTATGCGTGATTTTTCATACACATTTATGAAAAATGTTTGTGTTCGCACATAGTGTCTGTGTACCAAAGTTGTCAAGATTTGACCACAAGGTGATGTTACGATAAGCAAATTTGCATTTTTGCACTATCCATGTATGTTTGCAAAAAATTTGAGATAATAAATAAAAGCACTGCACTGGGAATAAGTAAAATCCAAAAAGCAATACCGCATTTATCTTTCAGAGTTCTTTGAATATACTTTAAAGGTCTGAACTTACCTGCTTTTTCTTTCTCACAGCCTTAACTTCAAATAATCATAACTACTTAAACACGCAGAGCTTTTAAATGTGTTATCACGGCTGGAGTTGGGAAATGCCATGTAATTGCATGCTTTGAATATTAACAACAGAAAAGGCTTCAGCTGTAGACTTCTGTTCCTGCTCAGAGCCAAAAGCTCCACTCAACTTGCTGTTTCTCCAGAGATCAAGGCCAGCGTGATTGAGCCCGGCTGTTCGTGAATTATATACGTGGTTTTCTATTGTTTTGTCAAAATGTACTTTGTGGTCCAGTTTAGCAGCTTTCAGTAAGAGGACATCTTTAAGTGTGATTTGTATTTTAAATTTTCCATTTACAGACTCACAGCTCAGATGTTTGCAACTGTCTTCATGGGGTTTTATGGCAACATCATGAGAAAGTTAATAAATAAGGATATATCTGCGATCTCTGTGCTTAACTTACAAAGGTCCAACGGTAAAAATGGTTCACATACCCATTAAACATGTTCAGAAGACTTACAGCTAAAAGTAGTAGTTGTGATGAGTATTTTTTAAATGACCTGTGCTCAGAAATGACCTGAGGTTGTGAAGAGAGATAAGTGGGTTGTTGATCCAGTGATCAGGTTCGTTATGGTGTCTGTAAGGATTAACTACACGAAGGAAGGACAGATCCAAGGCTAAATGGGGTTTTATTATGAGGGCCTTTTCATAAAATACTCATAGTTTTGAGAGCAGGCACATTTGAAGCAGTACACATATGGCACAAAGTAAATCACTAAAGCAGAGATGGGTGATTTTTAAAGTCTTTAAAAATAACAACATGCACTTAGCTTTACTTATATTAAGTTTTATGAATTTGTGTAACAGTTTCAAGGAAACATTTCCAATATTTGACGTATTTCCTCATAAAGTCAACTTTATTTATCTATTTATTGTATTTAACATTAGACTAGCATTCAGAAATCATTGTTAATGGCTGTGACGTAACAAAAAATCGTTAGCTATTACTGATTTTCAGTTAAAAAATAACATTATTTTGTTTAAATCCGCATAAATGTCAGGTAGTACAACAAAAGTAACACTTAAGCCCCTTTCACACTGCCATTCCGGCAAATACACTGGTAAAGTGTTCCGGCAATTGTTCCCGGGTCGCTAGATTTTGCACTTTCACACTGCCAGTGATTACCCGGGATATGTGCGTGCTTTCACACACAACCCGTAAAGGTCCTGTAAAGACACGTGACATCAGGACGTGACGTGTAATGTACAAGTCGAAAACGTTAGGCACGTTATACTTTCACTGAAGCAAGCGAACGATCTCGGCGTCAGCGCGGAAAGTGAGGAACTAACTGATCTCTGCTTCATTACAGTTTGCACATACTTTTTAGTCACGAACATTGATCTTCCTTCAAAACAGCCGGTAAAAGAGTCGCGCGATAACGCGTCATCACTTCGACACGGCATTAGATCTGGCTTTTGTTCACACAGCGCTCGTCCCAGGTTGAACCTGGCAATGTTACTAGGTCCTCGACCTGGGTTCAATGCCGGAATCAATCCCGGGACGTGTTTGCTTTCACACAGAAGGCGCCCCGGCAATGTTCCAGCAATATGCCGGGTCTGACGTGCAGTGTGAAAGGGGCTTTAGTGTGTGTGTGTGTGGATAGATAGATATACCTGTAACATGATACATTTTTAATACCATAAATAGAAGGTAGTACATCAAACTAAAATGATTCATAAGCATTTTCAATGAATAAAATACAATCATTTGTGTATATTTATATATTTATTTTACTTTGTCAATATAGCAAGTAGCAAAACATAATTTATGGCTGTGACATAACCAGGGGCGGACTGGCCATCTGGAGCACCGGGACTTTTCCCGGTGGGCCGCTAGCCAATGTGTATATATATATATTTATTTTTTTAATTGACGGAAATCATAATATTACATCTCTTTTCTACGCAAATGGATGAGTGAGTCGATCGCGCAGCCAACAAGCGCGTTTTCGTCTAATTTAGAGAGAGACAGATTCATCTGGTACAGCGAATTTCTCTGAGCAGCAGGCCACTGTATACGTTAACTTAAAACATAACCGAGTGTGTTTACGAGAATACTTGCAGAGACAATTATTTTGAAATAATTGTGTGTTTATTTGTTCATTCAGAAGTTAGGATACCCAAAAGTTGAATTAATTCTTTGTACGCGCATTGTCTGAAATGCTGCTCACAGCGCGTGCTTTGAACGAGTGCGCGCAAGCTTCGAACGCGCGCAAATTGTTTAAAAAAGTTGAATCAGCAAGATTTAGAAACAAGTGAAAACGATCAACTACGATACATTTCACCCCTCCAAGCGAGTGAACAACGCGAATTTTAAATGTAATTTTATTAATAAGATTCGGGAGGAGCGCGTCAGATACTTAGACTAATCAACACAGGTGGACCATAATCAAGTAATCAATCCCATAGTATAAATATCGCTGACTTACCTCTATCCATTGACGGTTTATCAGCATCCCTCCTCCACCCCATCTCCTCACTTCAAGTTCACTTTATAAATAGACGGGGAAGGGGGGGTACTCTAGGTTCGGGCCATTCCCGAGCTCGGAGCCCTTCCCCGGACAGCACGCCAAATACGCATTCCATACCTCAGCTAATTATATGTAAGCGTGAACTATTGAAATCACTATTCACGATAGCCCGTCGAGAAGAGCAGTGATACATTTTGGAGCCCGACTGCAAAACACAATAGCCCCTGGACGTCGGGCTAGCGATTTTGCGAGCCCTGCACCTCAGATCTATCCAGTTTGTGAACCACTGGTTTCCACAATGTTTTCGTTAAACAAAATAAATGATTATTTTAAAAGATTTACTCAAGAGAATAATCTGTTCACGAATCGGATCATGAACTTATATTACCGCATATTCATGCATCTGTTAATTGCAGTGTTGGGAAGGTTACTTTGGAAATGTAATAGGTTACAGATTACAAGTTACCCTATTTAAAATGTAATAGTAGTGTAACTTTTTCAATTACTTTATTAAAGTAATGTAACTAATTACTTTTGATTACTTTTTGATTACTTTTCAAAATCTCCAATAAATGTTTATTTGCAACTGTTAATCATCTTCAAACATTTACACCATTCAGGTTTAACCTTACAGCAGTGCTCAATACTGTCAGACTTTTACAATCCTTCATCACTTGAATTAAGATGATCAAATTTGAACACATGTCTGCATGTCTGCTTCATTAATTTCCACATGGGGCGGACTGGGATAAAATTTCAGACCGGGAAATCTCAAACTCATACAAACAAATTCATGGACAACACTATTTTTTGTATGGACCTGATATAAAAAAAGATTTAAATCTTTAGTTTGGGGACATGCAAAATAATTAAAAGTTCTCTCCTGAACTTCACCTTCACTTCATTTCTTTTTTCTTTTCAGTCTCTTTATTTTGCCCTGTTATCCATCTACCTCATGACTTTAACACTCAAGATTTAACAAAACTATACTTTCTAAATTGCCTACATGTCAAATTGAGTGCATCACTACAATATAAAATCCTAATACTGAACATGAGTCATGTTTTTCCCTCACAAAAATTAACTGCTTTTATTACGTAAAAGTACAGTAACCATGTTTTTTTTAATTATTATTATTGCAAATGGATTACCATTTGTATTTATTTTTAAATAAATAAATATGTAAATTTGTGGCATGGTTTAACAACAGTAACCTTTGTCTCTGAATTTATAGCAAATATTAAAACTTTGCATATGCTTTGATTCAAGTGTACTTTTGATATATTTGTCCAAAATGTGCCATATTCCGTCCGTGTTAGGCAATAGCAATCCCGTTTTTATGACTGAATTCTACTAACCAGACTATGTTTCTGCATCGCGGAAATTATAGGGCCGTACGTCTCAGAATAGTCAGTTCAATTTGGGAAAGAAATCAATTACATCTGTATGTGGATGTGTGTAAATATTCAAATGTAATCCCCACTGTAATCTTTAAAATTTTCAGAAGTAACTGTAATTTAATTACTCATTTTTTCTTAGTAACTGTAACTGATTACAGTTACATTTATTTTGTAATTAAATTACGTAATTAAGTTACATGTAACTAGTTACTCCCCAACACTGGTTAACTGAATGCAAAGTGTGAGTTCTAGGAGAATGTTTGTCTCGTGATGAACATGTATCGCTCACTAGGAGTCGTTAAATGAACAGCTGCAGCACGCAGGTTATCTTTTTTTTTTTTTTTTTTAATGGAGGATCAGTTGCCCTATTGGTTAAAATCCCCAAACAGTATACTTAAATATCAAATAAATAAATTACATCAAAACAGGGGCGTT
This sequence comes from Carassius carassius, assembly GCF_963082965.1. NCBI lineage: Eukaryota > Metazoa > Chordata > Actinopteri > Cypriniformes > Cyprinidae > Carassius > Carassius carassius. Next base: position 15,832,588 of record NC_081804.1, read on the forward strand.
TGCGTTTTGATGTGGTGGGCTGCTGTGGGCCAGAAAGTCCAGGGCCACTTTTTGGTCCCAGTCCGCCCCTGGACATAACTAAAGCCTGATTGTATTTCAGTCAAATAAAACAAACTTTAATAAATATTTTGTTTAAATCAGTAAAACTGCAGGTATAACATCAAACTAACAATAAATATATGATAATATTTAAATAATAAAAAAAATGTCTTGTCTCTATAACATGGAAAGAACATGAAAATTGCTGTAATGACTTTAGTCCGAATGACTTGAAATTAGAAATTTGAATTTGAAATCTTTGTCCAAGGTGCCTCCAATATCTATGAGTGCATTGGCATATCTCGAAAAACATGGTCGCCATTGGCCAATCAAATTTGAGGTCCTATTAGATAAGGTTAACAGTGGCAGATTGGAATGAAACTTGGTGAGCCTATTAGACTCATGGACCTAGAGAAAGAAATTGGCCACTGGGTATGTTAGATTTCCACATTCTAAAAAACTTTGCCTCAAGAACCAAACAACCTTTAATTTAATATTTGATATTATCTCTTCCTAGACGGTTTGTCTGATTTTCAACAAAATTGACAGAACATCTTTAGACGGTCCTGGCAAAAAGTTAACAAAAACAATTTGATAGACCCAGCCGTTCTCAAATAATGCATGAATGAATTTGTCAAAGAGTTCACCAAAGTTGACATCAGGCTATATCTCCTCAACGCTTTATCGTGTTCAGACAAATCGTGGAGTTTGCCATGACATCCATGTCCTGAGATTACCTGCACATTGCCACCTAGGGTTTAAAAGATATTTTTAAAAAATGACAATTTTTGCTCATAACTTCCAAACAGTTTGACCAAAAATCACAAGAATGGTCTCTTTAGAATTAGGCATTTTGGGCGTCCACTATTATGAATTGTTTCTTCAAATGCTGTAATTTACGAAAGCATTTGCGTCTCATTACAAAACTGTACAAACCTGTTCTCCATCGTATGCCCTGAAGGTACTCCAAAGGTTTTGAGGCAGCAACACCTTTTGCTAAAAATATATAGTGTGCCACTTATTGGTCAAAGGTATATATCATTACATTAAATTCTTGTGATTGTATTTGATTTTTCGGACTTTTTTGATAAAATCATCTTAAAATGTCTGTAATTGCTCAAAGGTCTTAAAATGCTCAAACCCCGGTAATTGCTGCTTGCAGCTATATTAAATATTATTTAATTAATATATTTTACTCAATTAAACTAACAAGTAGCAAGACGTTGTTTATGGTTGTGACTGAAACATTTAACTGAAATATAGCGTGGTCATAATCTTAACAGAAAAAAATGTATGTTTAGGTAATAAATGAAGGTACTGTACAATAATGGTATTAAGATCTGGTAAAAAATTGTGATAAGAATTGAATGGCATGAAGTATAGGATGAGTGATGTTTGTCTGGAGGGAAGGTGAGGCGTTAGAGTCAGGATAGACAAAGCACACAGAGGCAGCACAAATGTCACCGGCAGCGATGGGGAGGAGGCCATAAGCCTATTAGAGAGTTAATAAATCAGGCCCATAGCTGTGCCAGTAGCCACTGTTGAGCCCTGCTTTATGAGCTCTGAGCAGATTATGGCCATTGAGTTTCCAGATTGGCTGCATCCATATCGATGGAGTGAATGAGAAAGACATTGACCAAAGACTCAATTTCATTTTGCCTCCTCCTAAAGCAAGGTTTGTATATATATATATTAGATAAACTGCTGTTGGCAGAGCAGTATTTAATCCAGATTTTAAAAAAATTGAAAAAACAATACAGTTCAGCTGTTCTATTTGAGGTCTCCAATTGGGTAAATCAGGTGAAAAAAATCATAGTCAACATAAAATGCCATTTGCAACATAATTTACTTCTGTAACCTCATATATTTCTGTGTGAAACAGGTTAATCAGTGAGAAACAAAATGCAGGACGGGACTTGATTTTATCCACTGGCAACCTGAAAAAAAGAAAATGTTTGATGACTTTTTAAATGTTAATATAAATGCACATTTTGTTTTATTGAGGTCTGAAAAAAAAATGTAGTAATTAATTATTTAGCCTGTAAATTGTTGGCTCCAAAATAAAATACATTTGAAAAAGTTTAATATTAACATTAAATTAGGTTGTAAGTGTTAACCTCAAAAAATTGAAACATTAAAAAACCATTTATGGTGTTTAAAATTTAAATAGCAAGTTAAGTACGAGTTCTCAATTTTATGTTGCTTTCATATAAGAAGTTCTGGTTCAGCTCTGGGTTCAAAGAACTATACTTTGTGTATAGGAGCGCTTCCGGGGCGCTTCATAGTGTGCGACCCAGTAGTCTCCCAGTCGTTTTGTTGTTTCTAATTGTGTTTTAAACTGTTTTTTAAAACGTGTCTTAAACTGTGGCGTGTGTGTATGAAAGAAATAACTTGTCAGAGTTTCAGTAATGCAGATTATGGGTTTAGTCGTGGAGCTTTTTGCATTTTTTTGTGTGACAACGCTTCTTCTGGGCTTTGCCAGTCACGCCGTAGGACATGGTGTATACGGGAAAATAAGCCGCAAGCTTCTCCTTTCCTTACGGACTTCTGCAGTGGGAACTGTACCATCGGGCATACCGATGGAACTTTGCAGGCCATCTAAGTCGTCAGGTCATCGGAAACGAGGAAGAAGAGGTGGTTTGCGTCGGAGACTTAAGACTCTTCGGCTTGAAAACCACTGCAAATTACCACCACTTCCTTCGGTCCTGCTGTCTAATGTACAGTCTATCAGAAACAAGTTAGATGAGCTGGAAACATATGCTAAGTTTAAACTGGAAGTAAAGGACACTTGTCTTCTTTCCTTTACTGAAACATGGCTCGGTGATGCAAACCCGGACTTGGACCTGAACTTAACTGGGTTTGGAACCCCAATTCGTATGGACCGGTCATCGGACATCACCAGCAAAAATGGCTCAGTAAGTGGGGCTTACAAATCTCTGCCTATGCCTTCTTTTGGTGATTCTTACCATGACAGTGTCTATCTCATGCCTGTATACAAACCATCCTTCAGGTGCCTAGAGCGGGAGGAAAGGACAGTGAAAATTTGCCCAGCATCTCCTCTCTCCAGGCATGCTTCGAGTGTACAGACTGGCAATGTTTTTATGATGGTTGTGATGATAATAATGAACTTATAGACACTGTTTCATCATATATCACATTCTGTATGGACTCAGTAATCCCATCTAAAAAAAAGGGGTTATTTTCCCAAATAATAAACCTTGGGTGACCAAAGAACTTAAATCTGCCATCAATAAAAAGAAAAGAATATTGTATTCAGGAAACCCACTGGAGAAAAAAGCAGCTTCTAGAGAAGTTAAGGTTGAATTAAGGAAGGCCAAAATGAATTACAGAAATAAAATTGAAAGTCTGTATTGTAGAGGGGACCTTAGGGCAGCCTGGACAGGTATAAAATCCATGGCATCAGTTAATCAGTATTCCTGTGAGACCAAGCAGGTCATTCATGTAAAGGGTGTGGAATATGCTGATTTGGCATATGGCTTTAATTCTTTCTTTTCTCGTTTTGAAAGGTTTGATTTTCTGAATAATATCTCCAAAATGCGGGAATCTTTGGTTCCAAAGAATGGTCTAGTGATAACACAAGGTAATGTCACAAATCTTTTCAAGAAATTAAATGTACGTAAAGCTGCTGGCCCTGATTCCATCTGTGGACGCGTTTTGTGTTATTGTGCGGACCAGCTCAGTGAGGGGTTTACAACACTTTTTCAGATGTGTATCGAGTGTGGTCAGATTCCTGCCATATGGAAAACATGAATTATAATTCCTGTCCCTAAATCTAAAAATCCAAGAGAAATGAAAGAATTCAGACCAGTTGCACTAACATCACTTGTGATGAAAACTTTAGAGAAAATATTGAAAGATGAAATTGTTTCCCTAATTGATGGAAAATTAGATCCATTACAATTTGCCTATCAAGCTGGGAAAGGTGTGGATGACTCTAAGATTTTCAACTTAGATAGATTATACAAGCATCTCGAAAGACCTAAATCACATGCAAGACTTTTATTCGCAGATTTTTCTTCAGCTTTTAATAAGATGCAGCCTCATATTCTAATTGAGCGACTGGCCTCTTATTTTAATTTACCTGATCAGATTTTATTACTGCTCTTAAATTTTTTAACTGACAGACTATAGAAGGTATTTGTGAATGGCCACATGTCCAGTATCCTCACTTCAAACACAGGGTCTCCACAGGGCTGTGTCCTTTCTCCCTTGCTTTTTATTATGTACACTGATAGCTGCAGGACTTCCCAATTGGGTAGCTACCTTGTGAAATTTTCTGATGACACTGACCTACTGTCACTTCTTCAGGGGGACCGATCGGGCCATGGAAGTGCCTTATCACAATTCGTGAATTGGTGTGATGATAACTTCCTGGACCTTAATGTGACAAAAACTAAGGAGTTAATCATTGATTTTAGAAAGAACCGTTTTAACCCAGAAGCCTGCATTATTCATGGTGGAAATGTTGAAATTGTAGAGACGTATAAGTACTTAGGAACCACGTTTGACTCAAACCTCAAGTTCGATCAAAACACAGAGTCTATCATTAAGCGGGGACAACAAAGAATTCACTTGATGCGGAAGCGAAATTCTTTCAATGTATCACAAAGGATCTTATGCAACTTTTATTATTCTTTTATTGAAAGCCTTTTAACATTTTCTTTCATCTGCTGGTTTAATGGATTGTATGTGAGGGACAAGAATAGCCTCAGCAGTATTGTTAAAATCTGCTCCAAGATCATTGGAGTTCAGGGGCCCGTTCTTCGTACGTCGCTTATTACATCCGAGATCAAATGACACATCCAAGATGATATCATCGTGCTAATCATGATCAAGCGAATTGGGTTCTCCGAACACACCTGTTGTGTATGATTAGTATCGCTGGATTGAGTTATCTGAGATAATTGCGCGTTCATGTGTTGGCTTAAAAGGGGATATGTATCGATACTCGAAACCATGATCAGCAGTGCAGCGATTGGCTGGTGGCAAGACGGCAATGTAATGACGTCATATAATTTAAAATGACACCCGACAAAAACTTGACAAATTTCTGGACTTTAATAAGGAAACAGCCAAGCAAACAAAACTACATAAATGTTATAATAGATACATGAAACAGATAATAGATACATGTTTTTATTTTTTTAGAATTGTTTTCATGATTCCCAATTATTTAGATTCGCAATTTATAATAGTTGCGCAGTCTTTACATTTTTATTTCAGTGTAGAAATTATCTATTCCTTTCATTTTATATTTGGACAGATTTGTTACATGACAGCATTAATAAAAATTTCTTAAGGGTCAATTTCATGTTATCTGCATCTCCTGCACTCCATCAAGCCACTCTTATAATAGCAGTCATCACACAAAATAATGCACGACTCTATTATCTGTATAGCATGTGTGTAAGACTCTAATACAATTATGAAGTAATACTTTTATGACAAATAAATATTTCAGTGAGTAAAACTGGCTGTCTATAGTAGGCTGTTATGGACTACACAGCATTTTGTTATTATTTTTAAATAATTTTTTTAATGATTATTATTTTAAATTATTGTCCCTGGATCAGTACGATACTCTTGTAATAAAGTAGCGGTGGTAGCAGACATATTTTGAGTATCAGTTCTGGTTGAAAAGAAGCGATCTAATCCTGTTTACATGAAATAAGCCTGCTCCCGAGCAGGTTTAAGCTTACGGACCTGTTGCTATGACAGCAGCTCCGGGATGAGCTTCGAAGAACCAAACGATCCAAGATCACGCCAAATCGTCAACAATCAAATCCAGCTAACTGAGTTAGCGACGTACGAAGAACGGGCCCCAGCTGAAAGACCTGAGCTCCCACTGGAAAAAACAAGTGCTCCAGAAGGCTAGACAGGTCATGAGTTATCCTGACCATGTTCTTAGGCAGGAATTTTGTCTAATGCCCTCAGGACGACGATACCTGCCCCCCAAGGAAAACAAACAGATATGCAAATTCTTTTAGGTCCAGGCATCGCAAACCTCTGTACTATTATTTATTAATTTATTTACTCAAATGTTGGTCGCTGCTCAGACTTAGTATTGTGGCCTGTAAATTTGTTGCTTGTTCTGGCACCCAAATGCAATATGATACTACTGACAGTGTTTCTAAATGCTGGATTAAGTGTTGTCTTTGTCTTGTTGATACGACTGGTAGACTAAAACTGAATTGCCCTACGGGGATAAATAAAGTTGTTTGAATCTTGAATCTTGAATCTGTTAATTTGATCAGAATGAAAGAATTCTTCTGAACTTCAATCCAAGAACCACTTTCAACACAATACAGTACAACTGTACAGTAAGTACAACAGTGGCTGGCCCTCTGATGTTTAGTGACAGCTGTAATGTGACAGTCTGTGCTGGATCAGCCCTCCGTCACCCCTACTGTCCCCTGTCTCTCTCCTCCGTCCCGCTGGTCTGTCACTCTCCTCAACGCCGTGCGCTCCTGACTGATACCAGATCAGCTGTGGGAGGAGAAAAGTGCTGGTGTAAGATTTGCACTTGCTGGTAGTGCAGCGCACCGACTTTACAGAACAAAACTGACATCAGAGTTGTAAATTGTTTATGTTAAGAATTGATATATGAAGCAGTAATTTATTCATTTAATTTACAGAAAGCTTACTGCTTACTGGCCCAAGTCAAAAAAGAGGCCACCCTCAAGTCAAAGTAAGTCTAAGAGATTTTTTTGCCTATTTTGTCTGGCAGACAAAACTAAGATGTTGACATATATATTGTGAAATAAAGAAAACATTCACAAAAAAAAAAAAAAAGTTTTCCACAGCTGTGTACATTAATAACAAATAGTTAAATGATTTTAGACATCTTCACCATTGGTCATGTGACTGCTGTGCCAGTGAACTTCCTGTTTATTTGATTATTTTATATTGTCTTTCAAGATGGTTTTTCTATGTAATGCTTTAACTATTTACGTATTCGTCTGTAAATCTCATTGAGAATTTTCCAGGTAATTTTTAGGCCCAAAATCTAAAGGAGAAAAAAAGTAGAAATTGTATCTTCCATAAATAAAATTATGCATATTCTTCTTAATTTATAAAAAAAAATCAAATTTTTGTAATAGATTATTATGATAAATTTAAATCAACATAAATTAATTTGAACTATTTATATACTTAAAATTGTACTTTACGAATTTACTTCATTATTACTTATTTATTTGTTTATTTTTTTTTGTATTATTATTTATTTAATTTATTTACCAACTTTCTTTAGCGTACCACTATACTAAGAAGTCTCATTCTTATTATTGTAATGCAATAAATAAATGAATTAATAAGATACATAAATATGGTACATGAATGTCAATTAATATGAAAGCATGTTTATTGTTTATTTTAAATACTAAATATTTCTGGCATTACAATAAATAACTAAAAATCCAATAAACAAATGTATTGTGCACAGTCAAGTCAAATAAATAAATTAATTTATTTAAAAAAAATTTATTTATTTATTGCATATTAAATGCATATGGCAAATTAAATGTGTGTGGCATGACAAACAATAAATACAAATTGTGACGTAAATTTGTAATGCATATTTTTTATATTTTTGTAAAACATTTTTTGTTTCACTTGTACTGATTTAAATTGTTACAATACTGAGCTGTGGCCTAATGGTTAGAGAGCCGGACTAATTACCAGAAGGTCGCAGGTTTGAGTCTCGGTGCTGGCAGGAGTTGTGGGTGCGGTTAATGAACAGCGCTCTCTTCCACTCTCTATACTCATGGCTGAAGTGCCCTTGAGCAAGGCACTGAACCCCCAGTTGCTCCCCAGGTGCTGGATATAGACAGAGGGTTTCAACGGCAACAACATAAACAAACGTTACTGCGCATGCGCGCTTTTGCTGCCCTAGCTTAACTTCCGGTAGACTTCTAAATAGAATCAATAACAACAGCAAAGTCCCTCTAGAGTAGATATTTTTTTGATAACAAACAAAAAAAGTCACTCATAAGCTCTATTGATTCAGGAGTCCTTCATGACGGCACGAACAGAACAGCGTGTTCTCAGCATCACTGCATCACATACAGTTCCAGCAGATGTTTAAAAGGCGGTTCAGTGTAGCAAAGCAAATATCAAAACACTTATGCAAGATGGAAACTTCCAAACATAAATGAAGTCTTTGTAACTGCAGTGGGTGAAACATTTTTGAAGAATGTAATTTTATTTTCATTTAATTCATACTGATGTAAGTTTTCCTCACATTTATTTAAATTGATCACATTTCATTAGGCTAAAAGAAAATTAAAGGATCCATTTTGTTAATTTTCAGTCTTGTTGTTTGTTTAATTACAGATCGCAGAGACAGGTGAAGGAATCTGTCCATAGAGCTGGTTGAAACTAGATCAGTTTATAGAGATATTCTACGAACCCAGAGCCCTCTTCCTCCGTAAAGTGAAGAGAGTGCTACACATGTTTCCCTGCAGAACTTGAAAACTCCCAGCTGACAACTTGTGAATCCCTGTAATTGAACTTGTCGGATTTTCTCATATTTGTTCGATCATCTTCTGTTTACTTTTATTAATTACCAGTCACATCAGCTATCACAGAACAATTTGCAGCAAGTATTATAAAAATGGCATTCCACAATAAACCTCATTAGCACTGACTTATTTTCTCTGTTCTTCAATTGTGTTCACACAAGATGAGTTGGGCATTTCCCAGTTACCATCGCTGGTTAAGAAATGACCAGTCGCCCAGTTCAGTTAACAGCTCTTGAGTGTTTCAGCTTCATTTTGAAGTCCAGTATTTACAAATCTGCCAGACTCACTTCACTAATCACTGTTCTAATAACAGAATCGCTGAACTTGAGATTTAGGTAAATGCAGCCGAAGCCTTTTTCCACTTGTACTTGTTGTTCAGTTCATTGCATAAAGACAAACATAAGCAAACGTGCATGCTGTTGTTCGTCAGATGAATGCATTAACCTTGTGTGTATCATCTCAACACCTTTCCTTTTTTCACTCCAGCTAGTGTTCGTAGTTCATCAGAGCAGAGTTGAAGATGACTGATGAAAGCGATCGCTCGGGTCATTATCCTCCATGTTACAGGGCAGAGAAAATTAAAATTTGTCATTCTTCCGGATAACCAGACGTGAAAAATGTGCCCCAGTTCCCTGCTCCTAGAGCGAGCCTGTTTACCCCTGAACAAGGAGAAATAATTAGCCTCCTTTATATTCTAGCCTCGTACTTGCAAACCCATCCTGGTTGCGTGGTGAACTTGCGTGGTGTTTGTCTCTTTGTCTTGAGATAACTTCTGCTGTGATTGTAATTTTAGATGGGGCTGCAGTTTTAAAGAGGAAAGCAGGTTACAGAGCAGCACTTGAGTTCAGCTCTAGCCAGTAGGTTTAGTTTGATGAACGCACTTGTTATAATAAGAGCAGTTGTGCACCTGAAGTCACCTGAAACTTATTGTATTAAAAAAATTCCTCATGTTTTGGTCTGGATGTTTCCCCTCCATTGTTTTCTTGCTGTCTTGATTCTTAATATTTGGTTGTAACAAGCAGAAAGATTATGATAATGTTTAAAATGCAATATTAGCTTACTGCATAAATACTGTATACTGCCTATTACTTAAAATATTATTTGAAATGCATTATCAGTCAGTGACTTTTTTTGGTTCAGATATATTAATTTATGAAATTCATATATACACTATATACAACAGTATATGTTTTTGAAAGACGTCTCTTCTGCTCATCAAGTCTGCATCTATTTGGTCAAAAATATAGAAAAATTTTTTAAATAATAAAAATACCATTTAAAATAACTGTTTACTATTTTAATATATTGTTAAATGTAATTTATTTCTGTGATAAAATAGCTGAGTTTACTCCAGTCGTGAGTGTCACATGATCTTCAGAAATCATTTTAATATGCTGATTTGCTGCTCAAGAAACATTTCTGATTATTATCAGTGTTGAAAATAGTTGTGCTGCTTCATGTTTTTCTTGAAACCATGAAACAGTTTTTCAACATTATTTTATGAATAGAAATCTTATGAACAAGAAAATGTTTTTATATTTTTATTTAAAGGCCAAGGTTTATAAATGTATTAGCTGTCACTATTATACAATTTTACGCATTCATTAAAAATAAAAATTGGGGGGGGGGGGGGGTGCATATAGGCAAACATTTCCTTTATTTTTATTATTATTAGTAGTAGTATTTGTATTTGTAGTATTATTATTAGTATTATTTTTATGTTTTCCACCAATTCAAGGTCATCTGGTGTGGCCAATATGCAGAAACATACATGAACAACAAAATAATATGTACTCGCATGTACTAAAGGTGTGATGAAAATATTATACTTTATATTTTACTTGTTTACATAACATGTTTTTTTTCAGATATAACATGTCGTTTTCGAAACTGTGGAATTAGCATTCATACATTTCTAAGAACTTAAAGGCGCAATATGTAATTTTTCTGCTTTAAAAATAGCAGATATCACTATATCTATGTTATATATATATTTTTGTTGTGTACTTACATTATCCCGACAGTTTCCACGAACTTTAAAATCCGGAGAAAATTATAGTTTAATTAGAAGACACGGCACGTTTCTTTATTTCCGTTTTGTCGCCCGTCTATGGCGTCATATAAACTTTGACCCCTCTAGTTTATCTAACTTCCTGCGGAACCGCCAAATACAAAGGTGAACAGAAGCAAAGACGAGACGAAGAAGAAAAAGTAGTAGCTAGCCTTGATCGAGACTATTATATTTTATATTTATATTGTTTATATTCGTATTTATACCTCAATCAATAACTTAGTTATGGATCATGATTATGCTTTGCCTGCACGTTCTGTGAAGCGCAAACATACGGGTGAAATAAATGACCCGAGAAGGTTTTGGGACGAAGAAGAAACGAGACACGGGTAAATATTGGAGTTGCATTTCCAAGATAGAGAGAGCTTCGTGACAAGCTGAAACTACAGAGAGATGCTTGCATTCTAATAAACAGGTATGCATCCATTCAGCTAACTATATCCGTATATTTTGTGAAACGATGATGTCTTGTGTAAAACGCAGACGGACTAGCTCTCATGTAGAGTATAATGTAAATCTACATGTGTTCTATATCTAGCTGGATAAAGTAGCTTCAAATGCAGTTCACTATCTTGTTCGATATCATAGTATAAACGTAATTATAATTATTAACGAAAGGCAACCATGTTTTTTTAACATGTATTACTACTAGCTAGATGGAATATTGATTTGATAAGGGTCTGATAATTAATATATCTCTCCGTTCGAAAATACGTGATTGTCAAAATACTAAGGCTGGTGACACACTGGCTGCGTGGCGTCTCTGCTGCGTGCCAGAAGCCTGGCGCGCTGCTGCTGCTGCTGTAGGTGACATAGAGGGAGACTGCCGACAGACCAGGCTCTTGTCTTCATGACAACAATATCTATACTTCATGTTGAACATAAATATAAAGCCTACTGATAAAGGACACCGTCAACAGTATTGACGGAAAAATAGACTTATGTTTGACAGGTGCAATATTTGAAAATCGTTAATTATTTATTTATTTTTTAAATTACATTTATATCTGAATTTGTCAACCTATAGACTTTCAAACATCAAAATGTCATGAATTAATATGTATTTGTGTACAAAATTACATATAAACATATTTTCCTATTATATTTTGCCTGGAAACGCTTCCAACACGCGTGCGTGTCGCGTGAAAAAGAGGCGTCGGTTCTATTTCTAGCATGCACGTGTTTTCCGCGCGGCTCGAGCCGGGCCTGAGACACGCGTCTCACGCAGGCAGTCTGCAAGCTCTAACCTATTAACATGGGAGCCGAATTAAAAACTGACACGCCACACAGCTGAGACGCTTGTGCCACGCATCCAGTGTGTCGCCGGCCTCAGTTAAAATGAGTGAGGAATGTGGGGAGCGACAGAGCGCGTGTTCCAATGAACAACAACTCCCATGAGCCTACGCTCTTTCCCGATGTCATCAATGTACGTCTCATGTTATTGTTTTGATTGAGTGACCCCTGGTGGCCAAAAATCCCATACTGTACGTTTAAAATTAAATTGTGTGTGTGTGTGTGTGTGTGTGTGTGTGTGTGTATGAATGTATGTATATATATTATATATAAGTTTCTTCTGCTCATCAAGCCTGCATTTATTTGATCAAAAATAAATATAAAAATTTATTCCTGTGATGCAAAGCTGAATTTTCAGCATCATTACTCCAGGCTTCAGTGTCACATGTAACATCAGTCTATCACATGATCATTTAGAAATCATTCTAATATTCTGATTTATTATGAGTGTTGGAAACAGTTCTGCTGTCTAATATATTTGATGAATAAAAGGTTCAAAAGAACTGCATTTATTCAAAATAAAACAAAATTATACTAATATATATTCTAATAATATATTTTCTTTACTATCACTTTTTATCAATTTAACACATCCTTGCTGAATAAAAGTATTGATTTTATTTTAAAAAAAGAAAGAAAGAAAAAATGACTGACCCCAAATTACTGACCAGTAGTGAATATTGTTATTACAAAATATTTATATTTAAAAAACATAGCTTCTTTTTTTTTTTTTTTTTTTTACTTTTTATTTATCAAAGTATCCTAAAAAAGTATCACATGTTCTGAAGAAATATTAAGCAGCAGAACTGTTTCCAACTTTGATAATGAATCATCATATTAGAATGATTTCTAAAGGATCATGTGATAATGATCCTAAAAATTCAGTTTTGCATCACAGAAATAAATGATAATTTAAAGTATAATACATTTAAAAACAATTATTTTAAATAGTAATAATATATCACAATATTACAGTTTTTTCTGTATTTTTGATCAAATAAATGCAGGCTTGATGAGCAGAAGAAACTTCTTTCAAAAACATTAAAAATAGTAATGTTTCCAAACTTTTGGTCTGTACTGTATATATATATATATATATATTTTTTTTTTTATCATGGACACTTTTGTTCATCAATGACCCTTATGAAAAAAAAATTGTGCTTCTTTGTAGTCACATGACATTATGCATAATTCAAGCATTTGCATTCAGTTTTTATTTGTGAAATAAGAATAATTATTTTGTTTTGTGTGTAACCATTGCAGTCCAGTCAAACAATGCAGCAGTGAAGTGATTATGGATAACATGAGGGAATACAAGGTCAATTTGAGCGCACTGCATTATGGCATACAATTCCTATGCTCAGGTCAGGGTCACAGTTTACATGCTTAACTATATCCTTGTGAGATATTAAGTATGTATGTTTTTTTTTTTTTTTTTTTGTGAACATAATCATTCCAGCTGTCAAATGAGACACATAATAACTAACACAATATATAAAGGCCTTTATTACCTTGACTTCTCTTCAACAGTATTGACTTTAAGCCACTCCTAATCGGGTTTTGTGATGCTTCAGTGCAGTTTTCAAGTAGCGCTGAACATTGACACGAGACACATGACTAAAGCAGGAGATTAATATAGAGAGAAATTAACTGAGAGCTGAAGAGTAGAGAATGAGCTCATGACAGAAAGCTGCTGCTGAAGCCCATGAACACGACGGACCATCGACAGACCAAATGAACGACCGAGCTGCTGTCTAACGGAAATACTGTTTCTGAAAGATCGATCGGTGTAATTGGAAAATCTTAAACGGATGATGTCCAGGTCACATTTCACAACAAGAGTCAAATAAAAACATTTATTATTATATTTCACATTGAGCACATTTTAAAATCATTATGATTTCTTATGTTGTGATGTTATCTGAATGACATTTTATCTACATTTTCACCCAAAATCCTTATTGTAATGCATCTGGACATTTTATTTTTGTTTGTTTTTAATTTTTATTATTTTCAATGGAGATGATCAATACATTTAATAATAATTATATATATATATATATATATATATATATATATATATATATATATATATATATATATACTGTAGTGCCCTCCATAAGTATTGGAACAGTAAAGACAAAAAATAGCTTTCTCTGCTGTGGAATCAAGACATTTGCAAATATGATTAAACGATGAATATGCAACAAAAGTACAGAATGTCACATTTTATTATTAGGTCTTTCAACACATGCATGATTTACCAAATAAAAAGGACAGCACTTTTAGAGTTCATCCCACTATTGCTACCCAATGAATTATGATTTTATATATATTAAGCTTACTAATATTTGAAATGTTATTGTGGGTTTTAATAGAGGATAGAAGGATCTTAAACATCTAATATTTGAATAATGAAATGCTTTTTAATTGTGATTTTTGGTTGTGGGACTGCAGTTTGGACCAATTCTGTAGCATGGTCCATATAGATATAACACACAAAAAAAGTAAGTGTGACAAATAAATATATTAGAAATGAACATGATGATTCATTTATTTAATAACATCATTATTTATGGGAATGCATAGTGTTGACATGGCTGTCTCTCTGTGTCTTTCCAGCAGGAAGAGCCCAGCGCTAGCAGCGTTCATGACAAAGATCAAGCTGAAATCCGCATGTTCCTCGCACACAAGTCCAAAAAATTGCTATGGAAACCAGAGGTAAGAGTATCATGCTCGTCGTTTTATTTTTGTCATTTTCCGTTGGACAATGACTCATTATCATCACTCTCTTTTGTTTGTCGTCAGCTGTGCAAGATCTTAATGAGAATTTCTCAAACCTTCACCGAAGCCCTTAATAAGCACATGTAGGCCTGGATCATTTTCTGTAACATGCAATTTTGTGTAATGAACGAACTGTATTGCTGTCAGATTTTAATATCAGCTGTAATATCTGACACGATTTAGCCCACGATTTCAGGGCTCAAGTTAAATTGCTCATTAATATTCAAAGTCTGAGTGTGCTTGTTCTTCAAATTTTCCTGAATTAACTGGATCGAACTGCCACTCTACCTACTGGATAAACAGAAGCAAATTTGGAAAATCTTTTTCTTTTCTTTTTATTGTGGTAGAACAAAAAAAAAGCAAGATTTATACTCGGAATTCGGAGAAATAAAAGTTATATTGTTAGATCAAAAATTGAAACTGTGAAGAAAAATCAGGAATGCGAGATAAAAATATATAGATATTCTGCTGGTGAATGACTCTCTCAGGTCCAGTAAATACAGGGCTTTCAAACTCACCAGCCAGGAAGCTCTACAGTTATTGGCACAGTAAATAAAGTAAGACCTCACTGTTGCTGAAGTCTAGTATGGAGCGCTGTGGCTGACTGTACGTGTAAGTGAACATTCAGAAAAGACGTGCTTCTTTGGTGCCTGGACAGATTCAAGCTGTTCCGGTTCCAGAATGACAATAGTGCTGAGCTTGAAGCGAGGTGCATGCAGAAACGCTTTACTGAGTGTGTGCAAAAATCCAACTGACCTTCACAAAGGCCAGACCTGATCCCCTCTCTGCTTTTTTTTGACTACGTGTTATTTAAGTATTTGTTTTGGTCATATTTTCAGCCTATTTTCATAGGGATGCACCGATATTATTATTATTTTAAATGTGAAAGCCAATATCAAAATTATATGCTATAAAAATATCACAACACTATAATGAACAGCATGGACAGATTACATTCGCTAAAGATTACAGTTAACAGTGTCATAAAATGTAATTTAACATTTAAAAAAAAAAATGTGTTTAAAGAGAAAAACTTTAAACTTAAAGTGAGCGTTAAAATACAGCATTTGTTATTGTTTATTTTTTAAATAAATTGTGTTTTCTTTAAATGTTATTTAATACTACTGAAGTATTTATTAAGATTTTGAATTAGCTTTTATTTTTATATTTTCAGTTTTCATTTTTTAATATTGCAATTTTAATAATTATTTTGTGCTTTTGTCATTCTTTTCATATATTTTTTCATACATTTCCATTTATTTTATTTTATTTTATTTAAAGTTTTATTTTAGCTTTGTATTTCATTTACCCATTTATTCCATTTTATTTTAGGTTTTAAGAGTAATTTCAGTATTTTAACTTCAAATGATTTTAGTTCGTTGCCAAGGCAAGATTTTCATCTGATCTGATTTTATTTTATTTAGTTTCAGCTTGATTACAGCTACAGATTTCTAGTTGTAGTAAGCAATATAAATAATGCTGATAGTGTAAAAATAAAATGTTGTCTATAAATGAAAAATCTATTAAAAAAATAGAAAATTAAATTATAATTTAATGTAAATGGAGTCCTGGCTAAATGTAAAAAATAAAATAAAAGCATGTACAATTGAATATTTGCTAAAATATATCCAATTTATTTACAGATAAATCAAAAAAATCTAATATTGTCCGATAACCAATATTGTACTGATATGAAACGTGCCTCCCCTAAACTTTTTTCATATTGTCTGTTTAGCTCTTCTCTCGCGTGTTAGCAGCTGAATGTTGTGTAGAGTGGATGGATTGAATGGATGGTTGTGTTATTTATAGGAGTGAGCACAGTTGATACCCGACCGAATAACAGCTCTGGGATCAAGCAGGTGTTCATGGCTTAGCAATGCAAACACAGGCTGGTATCGCTTGGAATTAGAGCAATTATTTTGTCGATCTGGGCACGAGAGGTATAGCTCGTGGTTTTGTGAGATCATTGATGAAGCCGGCTGTGGCAACACTGAAAAAACTGTGACAGACCTTGAACCCTTCATGTGGAGAGATGTAGGTGTGAGGCTAAGGGGAACGCTTTGATGGAGGCTTGACGGTAATGGGCACCCAGATCATTAGCAGGACTACAGACCGTTAATGGGGTCCTGAATTTATGGCACTTTTTAGATTAACTGTAATGCCAGTGAGCCACATGCTACATCAGTTCCATATTGAGGACTTTGACCTCTGGCCTATCAATGCTCAGTTTCATTGCCACTTTTGTCGTGTCTGTGCTAAGAGCATCATTGCTTTTTACCCCTCCTCTGAGGATGCGATCTATTTCCTTTTTTGAGGAACTCTTAACACTTTAGTCTCCCAGTTGCCACTAAATGACGCCATTATGGAAAAAAGTCGGTGAAAAAATGTGTTCAACAGCAGAATTCCAGGTGAAAAACTACATAACCCATGATTCTGTAAAGAAATGTCCACCAAGCAGAGAATTGAAGCAAGCAAATCCCACCAAATTAACTCATTAGTTCCCGCCCCACTCCCATGACGAACTGCGAGTGATGTGGAGTCAGTAGTTTAATCAATAGTATTTTCTCCATTGTTTTCTCCATTTGCTGTTGTCATTAGCAGTGCTTCATGGGATTATAGTTAATTTTTCTCTCACTAAAGCCATTAAATATGTACCTTTTTCTTTTTGTCCAATTTTCAAATACTTTTTGGCTTCAAATGAAAGTTTTGTAATGTAGTAGTTCTCCTTGTTGCTGGTTGATTTGGTTTATGGCTTATAATTCTTTCACAAATACTTTATAAAAAATCCTATGGTAAAATTAATGGGGAAAACACATTATAAACCAAGGCTGCTTTAAAAATGCACTATAGAAATGCTTTTGGGTATCAGATGACTTGGGACGTCACTAATCAGCTTGTTGGTTGTTGTTGGACTAGTCGACCAATTTGGCTCATTCTACACTGGCAGTGCAGCATACGGTTTGTACCGACTCAAGAGAGCAATCCTACATTAGATGCCCAGAGATGCATGTATCTAATGCCCAATCCCAGGGGCAATATGGGTGACAAATGGTGACACTGTCATTCTGAGGGGTGGTGAATTGTTTGTCTGTCGCGCACAAACCTGCTTTTTTTGTTGTGCTTGAGACAGGAGGAGAGTTTGGAGTGAAACTGGTATTGGTCTGGTATTGATATGATTTAGATCAGTGGTTCCCAAACTTTTTCAACTCGCGGCCCACACAACCAAACACATATGTTTGCGCGGCCCACTGCAAAAAAATTAACTGACCCTGCTATTGTTGGGTTAATAACTTAGTACTCAGAAGCTAGATTGTTAATTGTGTTTATTTGAATGAACTAGGGCTGTGTGATATGGACAAAGAAAACCTATCGCGATTTCTTTGATCAATTTTGTGATTGTGACACACACCAATATGCTTTTACAGTCATAAATGCATTCAGGATTAATTTGAAACATATTTCCAAAAGAAAACCAATTAGAGCTTTATCAAAAAGTTATAACGTCTCTAGAACAGACATAAGTCAAAATTATCACTATAGTAAAGATGTAACAAAATTTATAGACTTATGGCAAAAAAAAAAAAAAATCCAGTGTCAAATCCAGACTTTGCATTGTTCATACAGCTCATTATTTGTAGCGGTGCCTCAGGTGTTTGCAGTGTGTATACAGAATGTGTATGTGTGACGTTCGCGACCCAAGTAAGACACAGGAGAGGGAGAGATCCAAATGCAGGTATGTTTATTATAGGGTAATCCAAATCGAAGTCAAACAAGCCAGGGTCAAATCCAGAGAACGGTCCAAAATAAAACAAACAGGAAAGGGACAGGAAGGGAACAGGAAGACGAGGAATCTCGGAGGATGAGAAGACTGGGATCACGAAGGGTAAGGACTCCATACAGACACCATGAAAAGACTGGTAAATATAGGGAGGCTAATGACAATTAAGTGAAGGCACCTGGTGCAATTAGCCGGAGTGCAATTACTGTGATGAAAGGACAAGACTAGTGGAATTCTAGTGCCTACGGTGAAGTGCCTAAGGGGAATTGAGCCCACTAGTGGACACCCAGGGAAACAGAGACTAGACAGCGTGACATTTTCCCCTCCTCCACGGAGCAGCAGCCAGATGCTCCACCCGAACCCAAGGGAAGACCAAAGACACAAAGAGACCAGGAGGGAGGTGGAGCGGCGGAGGACCACGGGGAGGGACGGAGGGCCAGGTAAAATGGGGAAAACAGAGACAAGAGGACCAGGTAAAATGGGGAAACAGAGACAAGAGGACCAGGTAAAATGGGGAAAACAGAGACAAGAGAAGTGCAACACAAAACAAGGAGTTCAGGAGGGAGGTGGACCGGCGGAGGATCAAGGGGAGGGATGGAGGGCCAGGTCCTTAGAGGGAAACAGAAAGAAAGACACAGACAAGAAACCCAGGAGGGAGGTGGACCGGCGGAGGATCAGGGGGAGGGACGGAGGAACAGGTCCATAGATGGAAGAACAGACAAAAGAACAAAACAAAACAACCACAAAAACACAAGTCCAGGAGGACATAACGTGACGCCCACCAGGGCGGAGCAGAAGACCACCACATCCGTGTGGTCGAGGCAGCAGCCCCCCCAGGGCGGAGCAGAAGACCACCACATCCGTGCGGCAGAATAAACAGGAGGACAAGTCTGGTTGGGCAAGTCTGAAACAGAAAACATGAACAAGTTAAGGGTAGCCTCCGTGGCCACAACAGGATCAGTCGGGTGCTCAGAGAGTTCGACTGAGACGTGACGAGACTCTGGAAGTTCCGCAGAGGCGAGGAGAGACTCTGGTGGATCAGCCGAGCCGAGGAGAGACTCTAGTAGTTCAGCAGAGACGTGGAACGGCTCTGGTAGTTCAGCAGAGACTTGGAGAGGCTCTGGTAGTCCCTCAGAGACGTGACGAGACTCTGGTAATCCCATGGGGTTTATACTGGATTCCAGAAGATCAATGCTGACTTGACTCTGCTCATGAAGATTATTTGTGACTTGTTCTTGTTCATGAAGATCATTGGTGACTTGCATTTGTTCATGAAGATCATTGGTGACTTGTATTGTTCATGAAGATCAATGGTGACTTGCCTCTGTTCATGAAGATCCATGGTGACTTGCCTCTGTTCATTAAGATCACTGGTGACTTGAATTCTCCCATGAAGAACCCCGGTGACTTGACTCTGTCCTTGAAGATCACCAGTGACTTGACTCTGTCCTTGAAGATCACCAGTGACTTGAATCTGTCCTTGAAGATCACCGGTGACTTGACTTGATTCTGGAAGGTCAACGGTGACTAGCCCTGACTCTGGAGGGTCAACGGTGACTAGCCCTGACTCTGGAAGGTCAACGGTGACTAGCCCTGACTCTGGAGGGTCAACGGTAACTAGCCCTTACTCTGGAAGGCCACGGTGACTAGCCCTGACTCTGGAAGGTCAACGGTGACTAGCCCTGACTCTGGAAGGTCAACGGTGACTAGCCCTGACTCTGGAAGGTCAACGGTGACTAGCTATGACTCTGGAAGGTCAACGGTGACTAACCCTGACTCAGGACGGTCAACGTTGACTAATCCTGACTCTGGAGGGTCCAAGAGCACCTGACTCGACTCTGGAGGGTCCACGAGCACCTGACTCGACTCTGGAGGGTCCACGAGCACCTGATTCAACTCTGGAGGGTCAACCGGAACCTGACTCAACTCTGGAAGGTCAACGGGCACCTGACTCGACTCAGGAAGGAAACAGGAACCTGACTCGACTCTGGAGGGTCCACAGGAACCTGACTCGACTCTGCATCGGGTTCTGTTCTCGCGCTAGGCGCAATGCATTCTCATTGGCTTGGATAGCATACTCCGGGAGGTCAGGGCCGCGGAAAATCGTGCTATAAAGCGATTTAGAGATCGTGCATGCTCAAATCATGATTTTATGATGATTTCTATTAATCGTACAGCCCTAGAATGAACTGGCAATGAACTGAAAATAACTCAGGCTGACACCGCTCACTCAGCAAAATGGGAAAACCAGATCCAGGCAGAGCTCGGCAGCGGGTAGACAGTCAGCGGAGCAAGCAGTCAGGAGGGAACACAACAGCCACTTATGCATGTTTGAATTTGTTGTTCTGTAGCATATGCAGCAAAAATATCTAAGATAAATTGGTGGTTTATTCTTAAACCAATCAGCGAGCTCGAATAGTGGAAGCATAGTAACAGTTAAATTTTTCTTTTTTGTTATTTAATTATATATATAAAATGATGTTATTATGTTATGACTTAACAATATTAACAATATTATTTATTTTAATAGTAATTGGCGGCCCACCTGCAATACCACCGTGACCCACTAGGGTGGAGGGTCAACCGGAACCTGACTCAACTCTGGAGGGTCAACGGGAACCTGACTCGACTCTGGAAGGTCAACGGGAAACTGACTTGACTCAGGACCGGCGGCCATCTTGGGCAGTGGCATTGGACCGGCAGTCATCTTGGGCAGTGGCGATGGGTCGGCGGCCATCTTGGGCAGTGGCGATGAGCTGGCGGCCATCTTGGGCAGTGGCGTTGGGCCGGCAGCCATCTTGGGCAGTGGCAGTGAGCCGACGGCCATCTTGGGCAGTAGTGCTGGGCTGGCAGCCATCTTGTGATGTGGCGCAGGGCTGGCGACCATGTTGCGTCGTGACGCTGGGCTGGCGGCCATCTTGTGCTGTGGCACTGGGCTGGCGGCCATCTTGCATCGTGGCGCTAGGTTGGTGCCCACCTTGTGCTGTGGCGCTGGGCTGGCGGCCATCTTGGGCAGTGGCGCTGGGCTGGCGGCCATCCCATCGGAAGAGACAGGAGTGGCTGGGGCATCCCATGGAAGCCGATGCTGTAAGTAACACACGAATTCCCAGAACCCATATGTGTCCAGCTGAGCCAGTTCCTCTTGTGGAACCGGGTCATCCAGCCCGCTATTAAAATAGTCCTTTAAGGCCGTCTCATTATAACCCATGCCCTCAGCCAGGGACCAAAACACCTGTGCCATGGCCCCCACATCATTACCCTCATGGCGGAGGGAGGTTAACTTTAAATATTTAGCCCTCCACTCCACCATACTGGCTGGGGAGGAGACATGAAAGGACATACCGCTGGATCTGTATGGATGGAGTCCTTCTGTGACGTTCGCGACCCAAGTAAGACACAGGAGAGGGAGAGATCCAAATGCAGGTATGTTTCGAAATCAAATCGAAGTCAAACAAGCCAGGGTCAAATCCAGAGAACAGTCCAAAATAAAACAAACAGGAAAGGGACAGGAAGGGAACAGGAAGATGAGAAATCTCGGAGGACGAGAAGACTTGGATCACGTAGGGTAAGGACTCCATACAGACACCATGAAAAGACTGGTAAATATAGGGAGGCTAATGACAATTAAGTGAAGGCACCTGGTGCAATTAGCAGGAGTGCAATTACTGTGATGAAAGGACAAGACTAGTGGAATTCTAGTGCCTACGGTGAAGTGCCTAAGGGGAAGTGAGCCCACTAGTGGACACCCAGGGAAACAGAGACTAGACAGTGTGACAGTATGCGGTCAGAAGCGAGAGCGCATAAATATAACGCGAAAGCACATTAAAATAATGCACGAGCGTGAATCTCTCTGTTCGCACGCAGATTTCCTTTGCTCTGTCACAAAACCAGACGTGCTTGCTCAGATACACGCTGCTCTGCGTGGAGAGAGTGTGCGCACTTAAAACGTGTCTCCTCTCACTTAAACTGCGTCCTGTGCGCTCACAACTCTCTCTATGCTCATGTGCTAGATATTAATTATTTTCGCACGTTTTTATTTCTAGCCTTTTACCACGTGCAGTGTGAACGCTCTGATCCGTTAACATGGGCTCGGAAAAAAGGCGCATTACAGACAGTGTGTGAACCTTGAGTAAGGCATATGCCCAGTCTGTTCTGTTCTCGCACTAGGCGCAATGCATTCTGATTGGCTCGGATTGCATACTACGGGAGGTCAGGACCATGGAAAATCTTGCTATAAAGCGATTTAGAAATCGTGCACGCTCAAATCGTGATTTTATGACGATTTCTATTAATCGCACAGCCCTAGAATGAACTGGCAATGAACTGAAAATAACTCAGGCTGACACCGCTCACTCAGCAAAACGGGAAAACCAGATCCAGGCAGAGCTCGGCAGCGGGTAGACAGTCAGCGGAGCAAGCAGTCAGGAGGGAACACAACAGCACTTTATGCATGTTTGAATTTGTTGTTCTGTAGCATATGCAGCAAAAATATCTAAGATAAATTGGTGGTTTATTCTTAAACCAATCAGCGAGCTCGAATAGTGGAAGCATAGTAACAGTTTAATTTTTCTTTTTTGTTATTTAATTATATATATATGAAATGATGTTATTATGTTATGACTTAACAATATTAACAATATTATTTATTTTAATAGTAATTGGCGGCCCACCTGCAATACCACCGCGACCCACTAGGGGGCCGCGGCCCACAGGTTGAAAACCACTGATTTAGATTAATGGGCCTCCACCAGAATGACTGAGAAAAGTGAAGGTCATGGTTTTTTAGACTTCCTCGTAGGATATGAGGTTTGCTCAAAGAAATACAATAGGCTCCTGGGAAAACTATTACTCTATTTATTCTTTGTGCTGGAACAGAGCCATCTCTTCTGACTCTGTAAAGTTTGTACTTTGCGATTTTCTGACCGGTAAGTCACAGACATTTTGTAGCATGTGAACCCTACCAAAGATTCCCAAACACAACTCTCATGGGGTATTCACGGCGTTTGCAGCGACAAAGCGACCACACGTCATTCATTTTCAGTGAGAGTTGGAGCTCTGGTTAGCATAAGCTACTGGTAGATGCTGTAACTGTACCTTTTAAGCAAAAATAATTATCTAATTAAATTATTTTATTTAGATTTTTTAAAAAATGAATTTTTTTGGAGCAAAAAAGTGAGAAGATCAAAAAGTACATCTGGATAATATTCAGTATGATTATCAAGGCATAAATCCAGTAAATTGCTTCCATTAAATGGGTGGTAAAACGCGGTTTTTCGAAGGCTTGATTGTGTTTGTGGGGTGCACTGTAACATGTGTTCATGCTTTGTTTTTTAAAAAATCGCATTATTTTTCATATATTTTACCTTTACTCTACACTGCTCTGTCCCTCCTTGTAAAACGGTCTGATGGTTTCTGGGTTCTATGAAGCCAGTCCCACAAAAATAGCAATGGGCTCAGATTGGTTAGCTGGCACAGTGTGTTGTGATTCGCTAACCGCCTAGAGCACGTTTTTCGGTAATGTCACGCCCCTTACCTTTACCAGTCGTCTGTGCTTTGGTGGTATTAGAAACAATGGCGTCAATAAAACCATACCAATTTGAGCCCGAATCGGACCCAGAAAATTTTAATGAAGATGAACGAGCAGAACCTGTTAAAGAACGGCGTTTAAATGACGTTTCAGAATGGTATGTTTTTTGTTGTTGATATCTAATACTTTTTTAGATACGCTGTAATTTAATTGTACTAATTATAATAGTTGGTTTAATTTATAACATTAAGTGTTTGTCTATTAACAAAAGTGTATTCAAGAACCTTTTTTTATTTAAAAAAATATATATATTTTATTAGGTGTACATGTAATAACTGTGCAAAAAATGCCAATTGAAGAGGAAAACATCTGCTGCAAAGAAATACAGAAGGTAGTGTAATAAGCTATTACCAAAATTATGCATAACGTGTTAATAGTTCTGTATAATTTTTTTTCATATTTAAAAGATGAACATAGGTTAATTGTACAGTATGTTCTCATTGTCTTACATTACTGTTTAGGTTGTAAAACGAATGATGGAGGTTCCAGACCCTCCTAAATGTATGGTTGAGCATCCAGGTTTTGAACCAAACTGCTTAAATCCGTATACTTTGCAAAATATCAATAATATTTACAGAGCTGACTATGGACCAGTGAGACGCAGAAATGAAGAGGAGTAAGTATTTATTAAATTTTATGAAATTATGTTGTGTAAAAGAACATAAATAAAAGACAATAGATACAAAAATATATATATTTACACATTTATATTTACTATATAGTTATTCAAAGACAAAAACTAATCAAAATATACATTTTTATCAAACATATTTTCACATCACATATACAGGTTTCCAATATACCACTGGTTTTATGCACAATATTGAGGTTTTCTATTCCTGTCATAGGCGTTTCCGTTATCTGGCCTATCGCAGCTTTGTCAGCTGGTGCTGGGGCTACCTAGGACGTAGTGTGAGGGTTGACATCCCATCATGTGTTGTTAACCGGATCCGTCTACAGTTTCCTGATCCAGCGGGACAGTCTGTTGGGTTCCGGCCACCCCTCGACTGAATCGTGACACACACTGGGCAATCACCTCTTCTTTGGAAAGTTTTTCATACTGTGATGACAGAGGAGGTGGAATGGGGATTGCATGCAGCTCTTCCGCATATGGCTTGGGGTCCACAAAGACTTTATGTAACAGAAGGCTCATAAGGTCATCCACATAGTCTGTAAAAAACAGAATACTGAGTCACTCTATGGTTTTACATAATTACTGATAAATAATCTACCTTTGTTTTATAATTAACATTTGTGTAATATTTATAAATATTTTTTGTAAGCTTATATTTATTTTATTATAGCTTTTTTTATATATTATTGTTAAGAAAACAAACTTACTGTATGTTGGTTCTATTTTCACTGGCTTTGCGGTGCATTCCCCTTTTTTGGACTTTGGAAAAACGATCTTATACACAGCCTGTCCTTCAGTTGTTGTTGCCTGCTCACGGTTAGCATTTTCATCATAGTGCATTGCTGCAAGATACAGCCTGTAATCAGTGCACAATCCATAAAATATGAAGATTAGTAGACTGTGTTGTGACAAATAAACAATTCAGAATAAGAGACAAATGTTCAATCAATGATTATAATGGTTTCTTTCTTGCAAGAAAGGCTCACAGTCGCACAGTCAGTCAAAAGAATGTGAGTGCTCGCCAAGATGGGAGGCTTTATAGCTCTTTATATCTCTGCTACTCATATCATAGATAACATACTGTAGGGCCACAGGCAAGGCTCCTAACCTATTTAACCTTTTTCTTCCTTATTAGGAAAGAACATTATTTATTATAGGGAAAGATCATTAATATTAATAAAATAATGAATAAAAAAAACATTTCCATAACAATTGTTAGAAACAATGCTTATAAATATTACTGAATATGTCAAAGATTATTACCTGCACAACATTCCTATGAAAGGGAAAATCACGTTCTTTGGGGCAAAACGCAAAATCAGACTGTGGAAAGCCTCCAGTGATGACGTCTGAAAGTTGTGGCTGAGCTTTTCTATATCCTTGAGAACTCTCTTGTTGTATAATAGCTTTTCCACTTTATGGAGCGCTATTGATCCTGTAACCAAACAGATAAAATATGAAGAAAATCTCAATTTTACTAGTTTATTGTCATTTTATTGTCATTTGTCTCTCTATACAGTCATACCTGGTTGGATCCATTTTTTTGGATCCCTGGAAACTTTGTCTGGGTGTTCACACTTGGGGAAGAGGTGGTTCTCATGAACATGTACATTTTGGATGTGGTTCTGCAGTGAATTCCACTTCCCCACCTTTTCTGTCCCAGACTCAGAGGAAATCGCACTACAGTAAACATGGTTTTTGATGCTGTGCAACCATTTTTTCAGCACCTCACAGTCCTTCATTTTTGAAAGTTTGTCAAGTTTCTTAGATAAACCTGTACAAAGTAAAAGCTTGGTTGTACAATCATTATTTCAAGATAATCAAATTACCACAAAAATAAAAATGTACATGTTAGGTTGAACAATTAACTGAATAAGAATCAATTAATAATACAAAGATAAATAATTACCTTTCTCAAAGTGCCACACGTCATAGAACTGAGTGATATTGCGGTCCCTCAGGTACTTCTGAATCTGCGGATGCCGATCGGTGACGATGTAGTCAACAGCTAAACCATTAGACTCGAGCTTATCAAGACAACGCTTCAATCCCTCCTTTTCCATATGATAACTTCCACCAACCTCGTTGCTCTGTTGTTGGGTACACAACATTTCAAATGTATAAACAGAGTAGAGTATAAACAATAACAGCTAAAAGAAAATGTAAATAAATTTTTTAAATGCTTAATTACTAACCTGAACTAGTTGAAGATCCAGAATTTTGTTGGTTTCCATGTGCATAATGGTGTAGCTGCCAAATTTTGCTGAGTGTCCTATTGTAAACATCATAATCATATATAGAACATTACTGAGAACATCAGTATCATAATATTTTAGGAAAACTCAAAAGACTATAAAATAAACGGCGTGATTTTTTTTAATATACTGTAAACGTACCTGGCGTGTCAGCACGCATATCTCCAGCCACAGCAACATTTCCTCCCTCTTGCAGCTGTCTTATAAGATTCAGTTGATCTTGGTTCCACTTGTGTATTATGGTAGGCTCAATGAAATTCCTGGCATGAATCCTAAAAGTTACGAAATGCATCATCTGGAGCTTCATGGCCTTGAAAATCTATTAACATAGAAATCATACAGTACATACATAATGAAACAACACAGTATTTTTTTGTGAATTTTATTGTAATTGTAATACCTTCTCTAGTTGTTTAAAAGATCCACCGGTAAAATACGTTGCAGTAGACAATAGCAGGTTTCCAAGTGGGGTACTCCCTACAATGGGCTGGCTCTGCCACTGTCTGTAGTAGTTACACTTTTCACAAAGCTGGGTGAATGCAACAAAAGTCCCCCTTCGTCTGATCTGGACAACACACTTTGTCTTACAAATTGGACAGGACACGAACAGCTCTCGAAGACAGCTTTCAAAAACAATGTATTTGTTATCGCTGTGGTCGGGCTGTGGATCTATCCTAAGGCAATATAAAAAGAATAAATATTAGGAAGTTGCTTTCATGTTTTATATATTTTTTTAAACACAAATGTATTGGTAAAAAAGTGTGTAAATATGTATTTATATCTTACGCCAATTCTGATTCTTCAGTAACAACAGAATCTGGGTTATATGTGGAATCGGTGGGTTCGACATTTAATTCTGATTCTTCTTCCTCATCTAACACCAGACGAGGTCTCTTACTGGGCCTGAAGACTGAGCCCCTTACTGGTGTTGAAGACAGCTGCACATCAGAAAACATCTCAGTTGTTTGGGTGCCCACATCATGACCATAATATGTTGCCTGAATGCCTATAAGTACAAAAAAAAGTAAAAAATACAATTACTCATAACCATCTGTCATGCTATTACAATTTTTTACAGTGAGAAACATAAGCCACTTTCTAATACACATAAGTTTCAGTAGCCGGTATAACAGTTATAATAAAAAAAGACAATGTGTACTAGAACTGGATATGATAAAGTAACACAAACACATTTAATGTCTGTATTTCATACCTTTGCTCCTTAAGTGGAAACTGCTCAATGTACCCATTGAAAGTTGTGTGCCCACTGATCGCATCTTTGGCTTTATCTCTGTGGCTACAGTTTCGGTCTCTATAGGGTCTGACTGACATCCAACTTCATGAAGTGTAGATGTAGTGGGGAGCTCTTGGGAACTCGAACCCTGCTGAGATGTTGTCTGTAAGAAATAATGACAATATGTAATCAATGATCAAATTACAGCTTAAAACATACATTTGTCATGTAAAATAGTAGGAAAAAATTAATTACTGGATAATAATCATTGGACCACAAAAAAATAAGCTTCATAAGCAAGAATTTCATATAATTGTTCTAACAAATTATATTAGTCATCAAAGGGATTTTTTTTGATTAAAGAGTGAAGATCGGTACTGAATGGAATCGTTACTTTTGTATTTTTAGAACGCTTATAGCCAAATATCTGTCGCTATAACTATTAACCCAAAACGAACACTAAACATTGGATTTACTATAGTAGCCAAATCAAACACACAACCATGTTTAGCATGCCTGCAGATAAACAAACATGTAGATAAACAATACATAAACGCTCTAATCAAATAATGATATACACTAATTCCAAGTTCGCGGTTGAGATTAAGAAAAAAAGTTTGTAACGTTAACGTTAGGGGTTTGTCGAATGCATGAATGAGCATTTAACAAACTGGTTTGCTGAGCCAAACAGCGTTGTTATTTGTTCACTTCCTTGATACAATGTACAATAAGCAATACAAACTATTACAGTAAAACACATCGACGAAAAATAAGTCATACTTACAGGTTGTGGCCCGTAAACAGCTTCTGTTTTTAAAGTTGGAACTGCTCCATCTTTCAGGACAAGCCGTTGGGCGAATCCTGCATTGAACTCGCAAAGATTGTGCAAGCTTTCCTCCGTAAAATGAGCAGCACAGAGAGCGAGATTTGGGTAATAATTTTGAGGGACCGAGTTAAAAATAAATTTTAACCATTGATCCCTAACTTCCCCGTCCCTAGGAAGGCTGAACAAAGTGGACCTGCAATCCGGATGAAAATAACAGCGTTTCGTCGGCATCGCGGCAATGACACTCCAGCATACAACAACTCTTCTCAATCTCCACAGCAATATAAAATGGCCTCGCTCCCCACCCCGCCCCCCCCCTAATTTATTATTCTCGGAGGAGGGGTTTTGGGCTTAGTGACGTCAGCAACCCTGGAGGAATGTCGTGTAGTCCCTATCGGCCGTTTGCTGTAGTCCTTAGAAATGGATTTCTTTAAAAGCAAATATCTCCCTTTGCTTAAAACTTTGAACGTTGTAACTTTGCAGATGTTGTTTATGCTCAAACAGGAACATTACACACTAGCTAAAGTTAGAAAAGTGAAATCGTGTTTTATCACCCCTTTAACACCTCCAAAGCTTGCACAGACATATTTACATTTATTCATTTAGCTGACACTTTTATCCAAAGCGACTTACAATTGCTATATATGTCAGAGGTCGCACAGCTCTGGAGCAACTAGGGGTTAAGTGTCTTGCTCAGGGACACATTGGTGTCTCACAGTGGATTCGAACCCGGGTCTCTCACGTCAAAGACATGTGTCTTATCCACTGCACCAACATCACCAACATCACCCCAACATATACCACTTCCTGGATCAGCATTTTACTCTGTAACATTATGCAGTTTTTATTTATATGCTGTCTATTGCTGATGATAGCATTATTTCTCATATGCATATGTGTATATAAGATATCACTCATTTCTCCATCTTGTTCACATGTGTTTTTGTTCTGGAGATTTTGTACTCGTTCAGAAGATGTGTAATAGCACCCTTGAGTGTATAACAATGAAAACACAAAAGCCGTAAAAACTTGTCTATGACAGGGAAGCGTTGTCTTTTAAAAGACGAGATAAGCTGTCAATGGTGGGGAAAGAGTTAATAATTATAGAACTTATAGTTAGCGAACAATGGTTTGGGAAACGCACCCCTGGTTAGCATTAGTGTTTAGCCCCCAATTGTAGATGATGTTACAGCACATTTATGCAAGGAGTTAAATGCAATTTCCATTTAAATTACGTTACATGAAAAATGTATTAAGATTAAAAAAGATACATTCATTTTCTATAAAAAATTAAATAAAATGAATAATTCCAGTCCGATAAGCCATAGAGATCAGATGAGCATTAACAGATAACCCCTACTGTTAGATGATTTAACTGCACCTTAATGCATCATAAAACATTATGATATATTTTATTTAAATTAATAATAATAATAATAAATTTATTTTTTAGAAAAATAAAATTAATACATTCATTTTCTGTAAAAAAATAAAATGCATATCTCCAACCAGTTAAGACATACATTTTCTTAGTGTAGGTTATTATTTATAGCAATAATTCATCAATGATGTGACAGGCTGATGTCATTGTTCCCCTAAATGCTTTGTAACATTAATCTGAGGAGCGGGTCTCTCTTTCTCTCCGTCTTCCCAAATACAGTTCATTAGCACCGGTTCTGGGAAGCAGCAGGGGTTTTATTAACGCATTAATGAGAGCGTTTGATTACTATCATCAATCATTGAGGCCATGTGACATCATAAAGGACATAGATGAGGGATAGCTTGAGAGACCAATCGATGGATACATAAAACAGCACAACAACCAATCCAGTTGAAATATGCCATTTCTCACTGTTCATGTTGGAATAGATTCATATCTTGACACTGTTCTAGCTTTCACTGGTTTCATTTTATTTATTTTATTTTATTTTACAACATTTGTTTGCAAATAGGTTTGGTTTGATATTTTGTATCTAATGCGGTGACCAGTGTTAACTTTGAGGATCATTGAGTTGAAATCAGTCCATTTCATTCACAGAATATTTGGTCTGATTTGCTAACTGTATCACTGAAAAGAGCCATTTCCAAAGAGCCATTCATTCACTGATGAGGTTCCTAAAGTACACTGACCCTGTGATCCGGTCGCATGTTCTCAAGTTAATAGCTGACTAGAGAGAAGACTGTCACTGAATCAATTACAATCTCGGTCTGTTTATCACACAAAGCATTTATAATGAGTTCAGAAGGCTTGAAATATACAATTCTGTTAGCAATCATTGCACTTTAGTAGCTATGAATCAAGCGTGCGGGAGATATTGCATAAGGATATAAACTTTGAAAACACGCCATATTTAGAAGGCGTTTAATCAAACCCTCCCCATAAAAATCCCTATGGTTTAAACAAGAATGGCACTCTATGAAAATACAGTATGTTTTTAATATCTTCTTTTGCATTCTACAGAAGAAGTCACTGCTTGTGTACAGGTTGCAGGTTTGTTATTGTTGAGGCAAATATAGTTAGCACTGCTTCACCCAAGGCTTCGAATGGTGACAAAACTTCTCAAATGCAAAAAAAGAGAAACATTTCCAATAATAATTTAAATTGTATTCTAGACCCATTGGCGAAAGTCTGGGAATTGCTGCGTGCATAAATATGTGGTTTTGTCATATAATTTAGTGAGGTGGAATTAATTACATTTTTAGGGTGTGTTGTTACATTAGCAACATTTCAGTAAAAAATTTGTGCACAAAAAAGTCGTGTTGTGTATCGTCAGTAGTGTAGCAATGTATGAACTTAAAAATGTTTAAATATTCACATTTTCAAATGTTCTCTAAACTTAGGATAACATTTCATCCATGTAATATGACCGTGCCTTCACAGTCTGTTTTAACTGTGATGTCCGTTATCATTACACAAACAAATGACTCTACCAAACGCGAATAGAGCGTCAAATTCGCGTCTACCGCGTCTAGTTTGCCGCTTGAACATTTTGATTGCATTCGAGTTTGAAGCGAAATTGATGCGCGTCTGAGGCGAAATCCGCTTCTTGTGGGAGGGGCAAGTGCTAGGCGGTTGTCTGTTTGCCACATGGCTAATGTTGATCGAGCATTCGGGGCTTTTCCACTTTTTCCTGCACACATCCTCTGAATAAACACAGTATCTTGTTAGCGAAAAGTAGCTGTAGGCTATATTAGGGGGAAAATAGTTGTAAAAAAACAGCGGCAGAAGGCAGCGGGTCGATAAACGTGTACGTTACTCAAAAGTTAAATGTGTATTTACAACACACTCTTTCAAGCGAGGTCCTTTTTATTCCTGAAATATGAACTTGTGTATGATACTTGTGTCATAAAGCTCTGGTTGACTGCTCACTGACAAAATCAGTCGTTCCTCCATGTTGAATGAGTGACTCCTGAGCAGGCTCCTTATTGGTTAACGCGGTGCGAATTGATGCCAAAGTTCAAATTTTTCAACTCGGAAGTCAGACGCGAAATCGAAAAATAAGTCATTCAGATCCACAATGTTTTTATGACACAGCCTTGAAGATTGAAGAGGGGCTAGTTTTGCAGCTTTGTTTAGATTCTGAATGTTGGAGTATATCTACAAATGCCTATTTCAAAATCATTTTTTACGTGATATGACTCCTGTTGGAAAGGCCTTGAAATTGCATCACCAGCCACTTCACATTTTCTCAGCAAGACGCCAACCATTTCCTCCTGAACCTGAGGTCAGTTACCGACACGGCTATTAGATAAAGTACAGAACTGCCGGGTTGACCGAGTTCACTTCAGCTATGATGGTCAGGAACATTTGTTCTTTAAAGATTCATTGTAAACTGATGCAACCAAAGTTTCTCCACTTTATAAAGCGAACAAATTTCCCTCCAGTACTTCAACCGCAACGTGCCTTTATTCCTTTAGTCTCTGCGGTGTGTGCAAATGTGGTGTGTACCAGAATTGTGCTCCTGATCTTCTCGCATTGATTGCATTTAGAGAATTCACAGAGGGAGAGAAAGGAATCAATTTTGCACCAGCAGCAAGGAATAAAAAATAACTCCCAGTTCTCTTCTGTCTGCTCGAGTCTAATGTCTTCTGACAGACACCAGAAAAAATACACTAGGTTGAAAGTGTAGCCGGCTGTCTAATGTGAATAAGTCGGTTCTGTTTGTGGGGCTTAAAGAATGTTAACTGACATCGGCGAGAGCCAGCGTTCTCTGTATTGTGTGTTGTCAGCCGTGCTTTAGCGTGCTAAATGATGCTAACAGTTTGTGACGCGGCCCATCAGAAGCGAGCGCCATGAGCACATTCTGAAACGATTAGATTTTTCTACTGGGCTGGAAAATGTTCTGGTTTTCCTGCCTTTAGCTCCGGGCTGTAACACCGCTGATGTTCTGTGCTGTGTGTTGTTGTGGTTTTCAGGGAGCCTGTAGACGCTGCGTGTAACAGTGTGCCACACCAGTCATCTACACTGCTGTCATGTTTTATTTATGCTCAACTCAGTGGGTCGGTCCAGTTGAGGTCACATGGCAGCGGTCAGCACAGGTTTAGATCTACATCTCATCCTCTGACAGATCTTCAGTGGTTTGGTGACGGTCTCTGATGTCATTCTGCTCTAAATCTCATAATACTGCAGAAGTTGGCGTGGATATTGTATCTTTGTCCAGGAACACAATGGCTCCCTGCTGAAGAGACGAGCACAGCTGGTGACCAGCATGTTGGGTTTTGGATATTGGTCTCAGCATGGGTTTGTAAAGTTACTGTGAGACTTTAGCTTTCCAATTCTATCACAGATAAGTCTGTTCAGGCTGGGTAATATA
Organism: Carassius carassius; assembly: GCF_963082965.1. Lineage (NCBI taxonomy): Eukaryota > Metazoa > Chordata > Actinopteri > Cypriniformes > Cyprinidae > Carassius > Carassius carassius. The sequence goes on from NC_081804.1 coordinate 15,866,446, forward strand.
TATATATATATATATATATATATATATATATATATATATATATATATATATATATATATATGTATTAGGGGTGTAACGATACGCGTATTCGTATTGAACCGTTCGGTACGAGGCTTTCGGTTCGGTACGCGGTACGCATTATGGACCGAACGGTTCGTTACTAATTAATTATATTTGGAAAATTTAAAAAAATTGTGAAATATAATGATATGCGTTCAACAAGGTAGCCCAATAACCCAAACGACGTAACAGGCAGCGCCCCTGACACCCCCGAAGAAGAAAAAAACACCAACTTATATGTTTATGTTAGGCTACTCAGTCAGGCGCTCGCTCACTCAGTACGCGCTGAAGGCTCGTTGCAAAATGGCTAATGCGTTTAACAGACCAGAAATAGAAGATTCTCCAATAACCAACAGGTCTGGTGTTTGGGTGAACTTTGGATTCCCTGTAAGCTATAATGGTGATGGCAAGAGAGTGGTGGATAAAAAAACAACGATATGTCGCATCTAGGGTAACGTTACACCAGCGGGAATACAAAAAAAAAAAAAAAAAACACCAGCGGGAGTACTTGAAACATGTCAACTCATTTACGCCGACATCACCTTAGTGTGTCAGTATCTGGGAAAAGACGGAAAAAAGGAGAAACATACAAGCAACAAACTATCCCTGCAGCATTTAGACAGACATTTCCAACAGATTCAAACAGGGCAAAAGACATCACCACGGCGATTGGTAGGCTACATTTACGTTATAGCCGCGGATATGAGACCTTACTATTTACCATTCATTCCATCATCACCATTATAGCTTACAGGGAATCCAAAGTGCACCCAAACACCAGACCTGTTGGTTATTGGAGGATCTTCTATTTCTGGTCTGTTAAACGCATTAGCCATTTTGCAACGAGCCTTCAGCGCGTACTGAGTGAGCGAGCACCTTACTCTGTAGTGGAAAACGTAGGTTTTAAGAACATGCTTAATATAATTGAGCCCCGTTACAGTATTCCTTCACGAGCCCATTTCAGACAGACCGTAATTCCTGCTTTGTTCCAAAAAACATAAGCCCTATAGAGAACCAATTGAGTAAAAACACACTCAATATAACGAGTTATAGAGTTCCATATAAAAAGTTACATCTTTGTATTTGTTCATAACTAATATAACATTTTCATTTTTTTTATAAGGAGCTGTTTTTGTTTTATACAGTATGCTGCTAAGAAAACACCATAGAAGATGGGTAAAGAATAGCTCCATCATTGTTCAATGTAAAAAAAAAAACAGACTTTGTTAGTTTTAATAAATAAAACATTTTTTAAAAATCAAGGAAATTTATCTGCCAATTTTTTATTTTTGCTGTATCTAAAACGTACCGAACCGTACCGAACCGAACCATGACACCAGTGTATTGTATCGAACCGAACCGTGAATTTTGTGAACCGTTACACCCCTAATATATATGTATATATATATATATATATATATATATAATAAAATAAAAAATAGCTCTGATAATGATATGGAATACTTTTTCCTTCATAAATGGATGGATGGATGGATAGATGGATGGATAGATAGATAGATAGATAGACTGACTGATAATTTTTTTTCTCATTCAGCCATATATTTGGAGAGCTTCTTGCGTTAAATGGGTGAACGTTGAGCTAGACATGTTTACAAAAAGAAACGTGCAGGTTTAAACTGTGTGATGTCGAGACACTGTCGCTATGAAAATCAAAGATGCTAAAACATCGCAGAGCTCAGCTACTTATTGTGAAACTGATTTCTTTTCATTTGCTATTAGTATTTTTCACACTGCAAAATCCTTATGTGTTTATTCAGCTATGTGTAGCTAAAATATGGGAGATCAAATCGCATCCAGTATTGATTTGAAATGGGATGCATCATTTTACCTTTAAATATGGGATGGTACCATATTTTACGGGATGGGTGGAAACCCAACTTGATGGACGTGTTTGACTGTTGGGCTTATATCTTGTGTCTCTTGCAGTATCACGCACATGAAACGGCATTCTAAAATAACAGTGCTCAAGTTAAAACACGTTCAACATAACCTTGAGTTGTTTCTCTTTCCCAATTCACTGGCCGTGTCACAGTCGGATCATTCTTTTGTCCAAACTATCTATCCATCTGCCTGCCTGTCTGTCTATCAGAAAGTAATCTTCAGGTCTTCCGTGTTTCTTCTGCACAGTTTAAAGGTCAAGCGAATCTCCATGTGTTTGAAGACTGGTGTGGTACCTCAGTCGCTCAGCTCAGGAAGAATCTGCACTTTCCTCTCTACCCCCATGTGAGTATCAACATAAACACAGTCACCTTCTAATAATATTATATTATTAGCATAACAATTTGAGTGAATAAAACTTGGATTTTGAGAATGCATTAGTATTTGGTTTGCTGACAGCAGCACTCAAGCTGACATGAACAAGACCTCATGAACGTGTTCTCCAGAATAATGAAAAGTGATCCCAAGTCTATCTCATGCTTTAATGGAAGAAATTCCCAAATTTACATGAATGTCTCAGTTGTTTGGTCAGTTGGATGTGTTTGTTATTTTCTTGCGAGTGTGTGCATGTCTCTGCTTCTCTTTGTCTTTCATACTTCAAAACTCCCATAGAGCAGATCTCACGTTCTTGTAGTCTCGGGTGATGTAGAGATAGATGAAATTGGTTTGTCTATTGTCCTGGAGCGGCTAGAACTCAGACTCCCGTCTCTACAGACATGTGTGCTCACATAAACATCAGGAGTTTGTAGGGAAATGATGATGAGATGAGATGATACCCTGCTTATATACCGAAAATTGTGCGTAATTATGTTTTCTGAGATAATTAATAGCAAAACCGATGCAGATTTACTGATGTGCAGTAAATGTGCAATGAGATATTAAAAATGAATCTTTAATTCAAAACGTGAAACAGTTTGTACTCTTTTTGATTGGCCCTGTGGCCGGTTTTTACTGAAGGAAGATTTAAAGAGGACAACTTGTTTTTAGATGAGTCAGTTAAATATTAATATCAACACATGAATTATTGAATATCTGTTTGGCTTGGATCATTTATGAGCTTGAGGATACTGTTATGGTTGATTGGAGTTGAATGGAAAGAGAAAATAGTTAAACCTGAAATGATAATTATGATAATCTTACCAAAAGGGGGGATATTTTTAGAGTGTGCTGTTTTGGTTTAGTGGTGGCTATCATGCTGAAAAACATAATTTTACGGAGTTCAATCGGAACATCAACTGATATTTATACAACAGTTCTTTCTGGCCCTCAAATCCGATTGGCTTAGAGCCTTTTCCAGTAGTGCGCTATACTGGGGATAACAACACCATTTCTATCATTCCACTTGCTGTATTTTTCACAGTGAGTGTCATGGCAGACGCCCAAATGCACGTGCCACAGAATGTAGTTTTAAGAGTTTTTTTAGGCGAGAATGTTCTTGCTTAGACTTAAAGGGGTCATATTCTTTTTTAAAGATCATTATTTTGTGTATTTGGTGTAGCAGAATATGTTGACATGCTTTAATGTTCAAAACACATTATCTTTCAAATACTGTACATTATTGTATGTCCTCTATGCCCCGCCTCTCTCAAACGTGTCGTTTTCTACAAAGTCCCTCCTTCTTGGAAGTACAGTATGCTCTGATTGGCCAGCTGACCCAGTGCATTGTGATTGGCTGAACACCGCAGGCACTCGTCGGAAATGTAACTCCTCTTTCTATAATCGTGAGCTTCATTTCAGTCAAAGTTACTCTTCTATCAGCTTGAATCAGTCGGCCCATTCTCCTCTGACCTCTAGCATCAACAAGGCACTTTCACCCACAGGACTGCTGCATACTGGATGTTTTTCCCTTTCCCTACAAATGGTTGTGCGTGAAAATCCCAGTAACTGAGCAGATTGTGAAATACTCAGACCGGCCCGTCTGGCACCAACAACCATGCCACGCTCAAAATTGCTTAAATCACCTTTCTTTCCCATTCTGACATTCAGTTTGGAGATCAGGAGATTGTCTTGACCCGGACCACACCCCTAAATGCATTGAAGCAACTGCCATGTGATTGGTTGATTAGATAATTGCATTAATGAGAAACTGAACAGGTGTTCCTAATAATCCTTTAGGTAAGTGTATATATATATATAATTTGAATAATAATAATAATTTACTTATATTTTGGTTTCACATGGCCATATGACAGTTGTGTTGTCATTTACTCACACGTTTTTTGGTGAAATTGTTTCCTTACATTTATGGGAACCTGTGTTTTTTGATTATTATAGGGTTTTGGAAGGTGTGTCTGCAAACCTCTGCCTTTCTCTTCTCACATGGGTGGTGTAGTTTAAGTGAAAGCTCCTACAGGTTGTAATGGGTGGAATTAAAGAGTTGGCTTCTCCTGATCTGTCTTTGTGAATTTTGTTTAGTTCAGACCACCTACACAGTCCTCCCACCTCCTCAACTTTTACATTGTCTATTTTTTATATTTAGTTTTTTGGTTCTTTTATGGCTGGCCTGTTTTTACAGATCACAGATCAAGACGTCTGACAGAACTCCCCTAAAATTAAAGGCACATGCAGCCACATACTGTGAAAATTCTTACACTGTGTTCCGGAATTCTGTCTCTCTGTTCCTCCGCTTCTTTCTCTCCAGCTTTCTGTTTCTGAGATTGTTGTGAACAGATGACAGATATTTGAGATTCTGGTCTCACTCACGTTGTTATGTGTGTCTGTTTAGCATTTATAGTAGAAAGACAGAAACTGGACAGACACAGAAGAAACAGCCTCAAAAGTCAGAGAGCAGTTTTTAATAAAATGAGCCTCAGTGTCACAGTGATTGATATTTATGACAAATAAAAGAATTTTATTAATATTTTAAGTCAGTTTAAACAGCAATCACATTAAAACTGACTTGAAAACATTTTATGTTTTTATTGTACACACTAGGGGTGTAACGGTACGCAAAAATCACGGTTCGGTACGTACCTCGGTTTTAAAGTCACGGTTCGGTTCATTTTCGGTACAGTAAGGGAAAGAAATGCAAACATTAAACTGCAGGTTGTTTATTACTATAAACTTTTTTTTAACAATTTGTTTACACTTTTTTAAATACTTTTTAATAAAATATATATAAAATAAAAAAAGCTGCAAAGTTCTCCACTAAATAAAATACTCTCAGTCTCAAACCAATATCATTTAATAAAATATAATGGAAAATATAAATAAATAACTATGATTACAGTGCAGCATTACCAATCCCAGCTTGTAGGCCTGCTCATATTTAAAAAATATATATCACTTTTCCAAAGTGTAAAGTGCAGCATGAACAGTTTCAGTTTTGAGACCTGCTCAGATTTCGTCATAGCGTTGGACTGATCGGAATTAAGAGCAAAGGTCTGTTTAAATGCCGACGGGAGCTGCGTTTGAATTACAATCCTTTTTTTCCTAGTTGTAGTGATGTTCACACTCGCGTGATGCCTTTTGAAAACCTTAGGCCGGTGACACACTGGCATATTGCACCTGTCAAACGTCCTTTATCAGTAGGCTTTATATTTATGCTCAACATGAAGTATAGATATTGTTGTAATGAAGACAAGAGCCTGGTCTGTCGGCGCCTCGGCGGTCTCCCTCTTTGTCACCTACAGTAGCAGCAGCACGTCAGCGCCACGTCAGGCACCATTCTGGTGTGTAAAGACACAGAAAATGCGAAGCAGGTGTCACGCAACTGACAAACAGCAGAAACGCCACGCTCACGCCACGCAGCCAGTGTGTCACCGGCCTTAGAATCAGCTGCAGGGCGGGATTTGAGCTGAACACAAACACTTCCGCCACTTAATATGTTCGTTTGGAAACACGAAAATGTATATGTTCCGCAAACAAAATATTGCATTCGGTCATTCGGTACACACGTGCACCGTACCGAAAGCCCTGTACCGAAACGGTCCGGTACGAATACACGTACCGTTACACCCCTAGTACACACACACACATAATGTGTGTGTGTGAGTGTGTGTGTGTTGTTTTATAAATGTCTTTGTGCCAGACACATATGAAAATCCATCTAGAAAAATTAAATTTTTATAATAAAATCTTATATATTATGTTTAAATCTAAACATACAGTGGAATATGCATAAACCATTTCAATGTTTTCATGTGTGTGTAAAATTATTTCTTTTTTCTGTTTTACACATTATAATCTTCACCACAACCATAAATGTTATGACTATTACTGATTTTTAAAATGTTACTAAACATGTTTACTAACATGACAACCGTGTCTGCAAAGAGCTTGAGATAAAAAATTCAATATGAAAGTATGATGAAAACAAAGTAAATATCGTTTGTAATCAAAATGTAATTTCTCACTTCCAACCAAGCTGTAATTTTGTCAAGTTGTGCTAAATGTATGAAAAGGACACAAAATGACATTCGCCTAAGCAAGGCTATAAGAGACTGCCATTTTATTAAATAAATAAATGTACTTTATTTTAGCACACCTATCGTGTCTGGCTTTGCTCATCCCAACACATACTAATTTCATAATCATGTATTTATCTCTTCAGACGAGAACTACTGTGAAGAAGTTGGCTGTGGCTCCAAAATGGAAGAACTATGGCCTGAGAATATTTGGATACATTCTACCTTACAAAGATGGTAAATGCTCTTTTGTATTAAAAGGCAAAAAAGTCTGAGGAAGTCACTCACACTCTGCTCTCATTTGTTCAGGTGATTTTCAGTTTGCCGTTTCTTCGGACGATAACTCCGAGTTCTGGCTGAGTTCAGATGACAGTCCTCTCAATGCCCGTCTGCTGGCGTACGTGGGAAAGGTAAAGGATTGAAGACTGGAAATGTCCAGTGTTTTTCCTTCTTTTAACAATGACTTTAACATATGTGCAGATGTATGAATATGAAAATATGAATATGAAAAATTTATATATTGTTTCAGATTGTATTAATTATACTAATTAAATATATATTTATAATACTAAAACAAATATGAATCTACTTAATTAATCATTAATTATGTATTGTCTTGATATTTAATTACTGGAATAATTTGTATAACAACATTATAGCATATCAGCAGTGTTGGGAAAAGTTACTTTTAAAAGTAATGCATTATAATATTGCGTTACTCCCTAATTTAATTTAGTTACTTTTTATGGAAAGTAATGCATTACGTTACTTTTGCGTTACTTTTACCCTACACAAGAGAGTTTCAATACTCTTCAGCAATAAAAAAAAAAAAAAAGAAAAAAACAATGCAGCACAATTGTTAGTTGAGCTAAAGTGATTTTTGCTTATGTGTTCCTGTAGCTCAAGTGGTAGAGCTTTACGGTAACAAGCGCAAGGTTGGGGGTTTGAATCCCAGGGAACACATAATAGGAGAAAATTGTAATCTTGAATGCAATGTAAGTCGCTTTGGATAAAAGTGTCTGCTAAATGCATTAATTTAATTTAAATTATTAGTATGGTTGAACTCAATCACCAAAGGTCAGCAGCAAAGACATTATTCAATAAATGGGATTAGAGACATTTGTGTTATGTAACATATTTAATAATTGCAAGTTTGCGTCATATTCTGAGTTTGCATTTCACTGTTTTAATTCATTTTGATGAATACTAAATTGTTTTTTTTTTTGTGAGTGGGATGAATTATTGCACATTCACATTTAGTCTAATAATACAAATAATAAAATACATAAATAATAAATTTAATTAACTTAAGTTAACTTTTTTATTCCATTTTAAACCTGTATTCAACACTTAAATGAACACATCTTTCATTAGTCATTGAATAGCAGATTTCAGAGTCACTGTGGGCAGTGGCAGCTATTTCCTCAAACAGGACCTTGCTGCTACTGCATGGTAGATTTCATTTAGATTTATTCACCAGAGGTCTCAGTACTTAGAAGTGTAGACGAAGTTGTACGATGTGAAGGAGCACTGGCTTTGTAAAACACAATTAGTGTCTCTGCCAGAAGTCTGTGACAGTGAACAGGGAAAGTGTGGTTTACTGGCGTATCGATTACGTCGGGCTCAAACGGGACTTGGCGCTCACGAACGCCAGCCGAGGACTCGATACCCTGTCACAGAGACGTGTGATCGATTGAAATGCCGAGGCTCAGAGGCGTCTCTTTGTCTTAGAAAAGAATCTCAGCTTATCCAGAATTCCAAACGACTCCTTGTGGAAGCGCCAGTCCTTTTCCAGTCACCTGTAGATAGGGAAATCCATCCAAGCTGGAGAAACAGAGAAACACATTGTATCTGTGGGCGCAAATATAGACACTCAAAAGAGTTTCGAGATTGATCTGAAGGCTCATTTATCAAAGATACGTTTACATTTTTGAGCCGACTGCTTGACAAATAGAAATTGAAGTGGGAACAAAAGAGCTGTGAGGGAGGAAAGACACAAAGAAGACAGACCAAGATCTTGTTTCAGTATAATATCGTTGTGAATCCATTGCTCCTGTGTTTTTTCTGTGTGCCTCATTTTCCATTTATTGAAGACTCCAGGGTCGCAGATAGACGCAATGAGTTTCTTCAATGTAATTTTGTGTTTGGGGAAAGTTCACGTGGCTCAGAAATAGACAGAATAGCATAAAAGAGAGAGGAGTTGTGGGGTAACAGCAACAGAGAAACCGCAGATGTCTCTGGAAGATGAAAAATACAGGGGCCAGGTTATCCACTGCACTTCCATTGTCCGGACAAATTGTGTTCCAGAGTAGTTCAAGGGATAGTTCACTCAAAAATCATTTACAATATATTCTTTCAAACCTGTATGACATTCTTTTCATTCACGGTACAAAAAAATGTACCTTGTCCAAGATGATAAATGTCTTGAAATGAAATGATACAGAGGTGTTGTCAATCTCCCGAAATTATAACAACGGTACCACTGCCACTACCACTTTTTTCCTCTTAACAATGAGAAGATGCATTTATTGCATGTCGCAATTGCGAAACACAGTAAGCAACGTTTGACTTTATTTTTGGAACAGACAAATTGCATTTGTAGAGTCATAATGCACTGTGTCTGGTTAGGAAACATGGTAAAACTACATCTTCACAAAATATTTAATATAATATTTAATATTTAATTACCATGGCAAGCAGTGTTGGGGGAAAGTACTTTTAAAAGCAATGCTTTACAATATTGTGTAACTCTACAAAAAAGTAGGTGTGTTACTTTTTATGGAGAGTAACACATTATGTTACTTTTACATTACTTTTCGTCACCAAAAAGTTACATTTTAGGCAGCTGTAAAGGCCCTTTTGCACCAAAAGTTAAATGAATAAGTCTCAGGCTGAAAGAAGTGTCTCTTCCTCTGCACGTCACTCCTAATTTCTCTCAACACAGGGACAGGAGAGCTGTCAGTGTATAAATGGGAAAACAAAGTAACAAAGGTAAAAGTAAAGCATTACTTTACTAGTTACTTGAAAAAGTAATCTGATTACATAACTTGCGTTACTTGTAATGCTTTACCCCCAACAATGATGACAAGTCAACGACAACAACAGCATTGGTTCTCATCTGTCTTGTGATTGATTGTTGCTTGATGTGCTTGATATTTGAACGCACAAAGATTTTCACAAGCATTTGTCCTCTTAACATCGAAAACATGTATTAACATGAAAAAGATGCGTTCATTGCGAGTCTGGTTTGGACATGTCTTAGCGAGGAAAAGATTATTCAAACTAGTAGCAATGAACAAAAATGCAGCAAGCAACAGTTGGTTCTTTATTTGGAACAATTGATTCAGTATCATGTTGTGTGACTTTAACAGCCATAATGAAAGTAAATATGAATAATTTCCTCAGATTTGGAAAATTACTTAAAGGAAACAAGAACATTCAAAAAGTGATGAATATTGTACCAGTCTCTGAATATGGATTTTGAGTAATGTTAAAATGCAAAAATAATGTCCTAACCATTTTATTCCAAGTGCGAGACAGCAGTGCTCTTGTAAAAAGAGCTCCGCCCACATGCTCTTCTGATTGGCTGTTATTTGTGATTTATTTTATTGCATCTTGTAGCTGTCGCATCTGGTTTGATCCGACAGATTGCTTGTTGTTAGAGTTGTATTACATCGTGCCTGAATAGGACATAGTGTAAAACTTTAGATCTTTACACTCAATTCAAAATAAGTTAATGACAAAAAAAAATTCAAGTCCTGGTTATAACATCAACTATTAAGACAACGAACACCAGCATTCCTCTTGTTCTTTGTCTTTACACTAAAACTCAATGGAGTCCAAACATTCTTCAGAATATCTTCTCTTGCGTTCTGCAGAAGAAAGATCAACTTACAATTTGATAGGCAAATTGCCTCGGTAGTGGGCTCTAGTTTCTTTCATCTACGCTCTTTTTCCAAAATTAAATCTTTCCTATCCAATGATTCTCTTGAAGTTGCTATTCATGCCTTTATAACATCCAGGCTAGATTATTGCAACTCTCTTTATTATGGGATTTCCAAGAATCAAATCTCGAGATTACAAGTTGTTCAGAATGCAGCAGCACGCTTTTTGAAAGGTGGCAAAAAATTTGATCATGTGACACCTCTTTTGAGATCCCTTCACTGGTTACCAGTCCAATATAGAATCGACTATAAAATTGTATTATTAGTCTATAAATCCTTAAAAAATCTTGCACCCATATACTTCAAAGCGAGAACTGAGATCAGGAAACAAATCCCTCCTTCGTATTCCTAGAACCCGCTTGAAAAAGAGGGGAAATAGAGCTTTTGAAGTGGTGGGCCCCACTTTATGGAATAATCTTCCTATTCATCTTAAAATGGCTTCCACTTTATCAGAGTTTAAAACAGCTCTAAAAACATATTTGTTTGGAGTGGCTTTCAATGTGTAATTTACTTGAACTTATCTTTTTATGCACTTTAATTGATTGTTGATAGTGACGTTGTTGGTACATTACGTATTTTATCGTGATTACTTTTAATGTGTATTTACTTGAACTAACTTTTAATGCACTATATTTGATTGCTGATAGTGACGTAGCTGGTTAGTATGTATTTTGTCGTGATTACTGTACAGCACTTTGGTCGGCTAAAAACCGGAAGTAAATGTGCTCTAGAAATAAACAAACTTGAACTTGAACTTGAAAGATCATCACATAGGTTTAGATTGACATGAGGGAGAACATATGTTCCAGAATTTAGCAGGTTTTTATTTGGGTGAACTATCCCTTTAAGAGTTTTGCTTGATGACAATAAAACAAGCTAAACAAAATCAATAGACACATTGAAAGGATGACTCCTTCCTTATCTGGAAACTATGAGTGGGCTCTTTTGACTCAGACCAGCAAGCAAACCCATAAAAACAACCAGAATACCTGACACAAAACAACGCCCTGTAGCCAAAAAATTACCATAAGCACCATTCACATTTATTCCCTTTAGCGGGTGGATGTTCAGTGGAGCTCATGCAATAAAATTAGTCATCTGTGTAAATAGAACTCTTCTAGCTGTAAAACATTATGGGTATCCCTCCCACTGTTTTGGAGCAAAACGGTACTAGAGTGGAAAAACCATGTGCGTCCATCTTAATTTTAATGTCCTTATGTCTCCTTTGATGCATCTTTTCATTTGCAAAACAACATTTGTGATAAGATGTGCTTAATTGTATTGAATGTGCACTTATAGTGTACCTAAGATCTTAAATGTCTTTTTTTTTTTTTTAAGAAACTGTAGCCTACTTACAGATAATTTTAATGAAAAAAATCTCAGGGCCACGTCGGGGGAAGAGGACACGTGCTCTCTGCTAGCTTCGGGCAGTGAGGGCTGGTCGAGCTCCGGGGATCTCGCGCCTTCTGCTCAGAAGCCCAGCAAACGAGCTGACATCGAGAAGGAGCCGAGGCGAGTGCTCACGCTTGCCGCGACGAGTCTCGGCCTCGAGTGGGTTGCACCAGCGCCCCCCCTCTCGTTCCCGGCTGGATGGTAGTTTCCTTTCGGATGAGCGTACTTCTCAAAGCCCGCCTCATTTCTTCCTGAGCTTCACGAAGAGGTGGCAAAGGCTTGGAACGCTCCATATTCAGCTCGAACTCGTTCGTCTGTCTCACTAGCATTCTCAGCACTGGATGATGCTTAAAAACAGGAACTACCAGTCACTTCCGCCGGTGGAACAGGCGATAGCGACGCACCTTTGCCCGCCCTCTGCTGGACGGCGGACGAAAGCGGTGTTGCCATCTAAAGCCTGCCGCATGACGTCATCTCTGCTCACGCAAATCTTTTCTGCTGCTGAGCAGGCTGCGTCTGCACTTCACACGATGGCTGCAGATATTCCAGGGTGATCTCCTCTGTAAACTGGACGAGGTGGGACCTGAGGCTATCTGTCTCGCGGATTTTAGGAGTGCTTCGCTACTAAATCCGCTGCACAAGCCATGGGATGAGTTATGGCTTCCGCTACGGTGGCTGAGAGGCATCTAGGGCTGACGCTCTCAGACATGGCAAGCGCTCCGGTTCTGCAGCTAGTCGTGCTAGACCGGCCTCGCAAAGCTCTCAGCCAAGAGCTCTCACCCAAGCGCGCCGCTGTTTCAGTTCCAGGAATTGTGACTGTCTCAGCGTTTTCTGCAACGCGCAAGCCTGCACAGTTGCCCGCTTGCCTGCACACAAAAACCGTTATCACAACAGCTTCAGCAACGCAGCTTGAGACCCCGTTCTTGCTCTACCGGCCATCGCCCCGCGCCGAGGGAACCACGGCAGAGGATTACGGTGAGGCCGGAAGCCCCGAAGCCATCCTAGGAAAGCGCCGGTGTACGAGTCGCCGTGGCCGAACTCTCACCCAAGCGCGCTGCTGTTTCAGTTCCAGGGATTGTGACTGTTTCAGTGTCTTTTGCAATGCGCAAGCCTGTACGGTTGCACGCTTGCCTGCACACAAATGTAGTGACGATGCCCACTGCTCAGTGCCCATCTCCACATATAAGCACAGCCCTTCACACAGGGCTCGCGCCCATAAAAGCGACTCAAGTCGATCGCGCGCACTGCATAGTAAACGTGCCCACACCTCAGTGCCCACAAACACTATGTCACACGCGTCATGTGGTTTCTGTAAAAACGGCCATTTTACACGAACACGGGGCCATTTTACTCGATCACCTCGAGAAACTCGGTCTCAGTGTCAACTGGACGAAGAGTTCGCTGAACCCCAGTCAGACGATACTGTTTTTGGGTATAGCTTTGGACTCACGTTCCATGACGGCGCGGCTGTCACCACAGCGCACGTTGGGCATTCAGCGCGCAGCGAAATCTCTCCACTGCGGCGCGACCGTTTCGCTCAGAGAATTTCAGAGGATGCTGGGTCTCATGGCCTCAGCGACAGCGAGACAGCGAGTCTAAAGCAGTAAATGTGCATGCTTACAGCCCACTATTACTCACAGACAGCACGAGTCCCACGGGACCCGCTCAGCCCTCCCTCACTCGGTTAAGCACCGTGGGGGGGTCGAGGACGAGCGATCTGCCCGCTGTGATCAGCGCGCTCCCCGCCTCAAACGTCACAGGCTTAATGCCCATGTTAGAGCGCATTGAAGCGCTGCCGTTGCCCAGCAACAGAGCGCGCTTCGCATCCAACCCCTAGCCATTCATGCAGACGCATGGTCAGCGCTTCCAGGGGTTCCGGATTGGGCGCTAGACATTATAAAGAGAGGCTACTCGCTACAGTTTTTTTTCGACGCCCTCTGCGCTTTTTAGCGCGTGTCGAAACTGCGGTCAAAACAGAAGTAGCACACATACTTCGGGCCGAAATATCAAAACTGTTGAGCAAAGGGGCTGTAGAGCCTGTGTCTCAAGCTCAAAGCGAGGGGGGGCTGTACAGCAGATACTTTCTAGTGCCCAAGAAAGACGGGGGTCTCAGGCCCATACTGGATCTAAGACAGCTGAACAAGGCATCGATGAAACACAGTTTCAGAATGCTTACGGCCAGGAAACTCCTCGCGCATATTCGCAGAGGAGACTGGTTCATGTCAATAGATCTGAAGGACGCGTATTTTCACATACAGATAGCGTCAAGTCACAGGCGATATTTGAGATTCGCCTTCGAGGGCCAGGCATACCAGTTCACAGTCCTGCCGTTCGGCTTGTCCGTAGCTCCTCGTACGTTTACGTTTGCTGGACTATTTGGACGACTGGCTGATTCTGGCTCATTCACGAGCGGAGCTCGTGGAACACGGGGCCATTTTACTCGATCACCTCGAGAAACTCGGTCTCAGTGTCAACTGGACGAAGAGTTCGCTGAACCCCAGTCAGACGATACTGTTTTTGGGTATAGCTTTGGACTCACGTTCCATGACGGCGCGGCTGTCACCACAGCGCACGTTGGGCATTCAGCGCGCAGCGAAATCTCTCCACTGCGGCGCGACCGTTTCGCTCAGAGAATTTCAGAGGATGCTGGGTCTCATGGCCTCAGCATCTCCAGTTCTTCAGTTGGGCCTGCTCCGCATGCACCCCTTGCAGTTCTGGCTGAAAGCGCGGGTACCTGGTCGGCTGCGTCTCAGGGTCAATCAGAGCTGCGTTACAGCCCTGAAACCCTGGACAGCGAACGACTGGTACCAATCAGGTGTAAGCCTGGGGACTACCTCGAAAGTGAAGATGGTGTCGACGGATGCCTCCACTTCGGGATGGGGAGCACTGCTCGAGGGCAGACTGTCCTTTGGCCTGTGGTCAGAACGGGAAAAGCTCCAACATATCAACTGTCTGGAAATGCTGGCAGTGGAGAACGCGCTGACGCTCTTTTGTCCCCGAATCAAGGGCCACCACGTCTTAGTCCATTCGGACAACATGTCTGTGGTGTCCTACATAAATCGCCAGGGCGGTCTCGGGTCCTGAAACCTGTGCAGGTTGGCGGAACGCCTCCTGGTTTGGGCTCAGCGCAACTTGCGCTCGCTGAGGGCAGTTCATGTACCTGGGCTACAGAATCTGGGTCCAGACAGGCTGTCCAGAAACAACATTCCCACGGGCGAATGGTCTCTACACCCGCAAACAGTCCGGCTGTTGTGGGAGAGATTTGGCAGGGCGGAGGTGGACCTCTTCGCGTCCCATGAAAACGCTCACTGCCCCGTGTTCTTTTCCAAGAACGAAAGCGCGCTGTCACAGAGATGGCCGTGCTGCCCGCTTTATGCTTTTCCCCCCCGTCTCCCTCCTTCCGCAGGTGATAGAACGGGTGAGAGAAACGAGATGTTCAATACTGCTTGTAGCACCATTTTGGAAGAACCAACCATGGTTCCCAGATTTGATGCAGTTAGCAGACATCGCCCCGTGGCCAGTGCCGTTGAGGAGGGACCTACTCTCACAGGCCAGGGGCTCGATTTGGCACCCTCAACCGGAGTTGTGGTCCCTCCATGTGTGGGCGCTCAACGGTTACCCGCTGATCTCTCAGTGGGAGTGCTAAATACCATCACTCAGGCTAGAGCTCCGTCGACACGACGGCTGTATGCCTCGAAGTGGTCGGTGTTCTCCAGCTGGTGCACAGCTCGGGAAAGTTCACCCCTTAGTTGTGAGGTGACGGAGGTTCTCTCCTTCCTACAGGAGCTGTTGGATAAGGGCAGAGCCCCATCCACGCTCAAAGTTTATGTGGCGGCCATCGCAGCGTTTTCTGAAACAGCGCTCGGTCAGTCAGTAGGAAGGAACGATTTGGTCATCTGCTTCCTTAGAGGAGCTAGGAGGCTGAATCGTCCCAGACCTCCGTCAGTCCCTATATGGGACCTCGTGGCGGTTTTAGAGGCCATGAAGGGTCCCCCTTTTGAGCCTATCCAATCGATTAGCCTCCAGCATCTGTCAATCAAAACAGTATTCTTGTTGGCTCTCGCTTCAGTGAAGCGTGTGGGTGACCTGCACGCGCTCTCGGTGAGCCAGTCGTGCTTGGAGTTTGGGCCTAATGACTCAAGGGTCATACTCAAACCTAGGCACGGTTATGTGCCGAAGTCCCTCAACACGCCGTTTTGGGCTCAGGTTATTGCCCTGTCTGCCCTGTCGGTGTCAGGAGAGGATGGAGACTCAAGTCTTCTTTGCCCTGTTAGGGTTTTAAGAGCTTATGTGTCTCGCTCCGCTGTCTTTCGACAGACTGAGCAGCTGTTTGTCTCGTTCAGTGGACGTTCCAAGGGAATGGCTGTTTCGAGACAGACTCTATCCAGATGGATAGTTGACGCCATAGCGTTAGCTTACGCTTCCAGGGGCCTTCAGTGCCCACTGGGCGTCAGAGCACACTCCACAAGGGGCGTCGCCTCATCGTGGTCTACTGGGATCTCATTGCAGGATATATGTATGGCGGCAGGTTGGGCCTCGCCGTCTACATTTATCAGGTTCTATAACCTGGAGGTTCCCGCCTTGCAAGCAAGGCTGCTGTCGGTATAGTCGAATTAGGACCCTGATGGGAATTCTGAGTTCGTGAGCGTTATGCGCTGCCGACTGTTATATGGGCAGTATTGCGTAAGACCCGCATTGCCACATTGGTCAGGCCTTGCCTCGACTGTGTGATGTCATATTGCCGCATCTACGGGTGCTGCTAGATATGGGACGGAGGGCCCCCCCCCTGTCCTGGACTCTCTGTGAGTCCCTCGGGTGACTGTGCACTGTAAATCCTGGGCGTTGCTTCAGGTTTATTGGTGTGTGATCCCTGTGCACACGGCGTTTTACATGGGGTACAAAAATTCTAAATTAAGGATAATTTTTTGCTTCAGTATTTCGTGAAAAGAGACTTTTCCCGTAGCGTCATAGCTAAGACGCAGTACGAGAGAACTCTCGTAAGAGAACGTACTCGGTTACTAACGTAACCTCGGTTCTCTCTAGAAGAGGGAACGAGTACTGCGTTCTCTGCCGTGCGTACAATTCACTCTGGTTCGCTTCGGCGATGAAATAAATCAGGTGAGTCAGCCTTTTCGAGCTCCTTTTATAGGGTTGGGCCATACCCGTTTCGGCGGGAAGTGGCATGAAGGGCGCGATGTTGCATCAGCCTGCGCTCGATAGGCTGTGCAGTTGCCGCAGAGCAGCCAATGAGCGAGCGAGCCTTCTAGCCTATGGCTGTGTGCTGCTGCAAATGCGCTTTACAAAAATTCTAAATTAAGGATAATTTTTTGCTTCAGTATTTCGTGAAAAGAGACTTTTCCCGTAGCGTCTTAGCTAAGACGCAGTACTCGTTCCCTCTTCTAGAGAGAACCGAGGTTACGTTAGTAACCGAGTACGTTTTTCACTATTACATTTAAAGGCAGTGTAGGTCTTGTGTTTTGGAGGAGGCGTAGCTTTAGAGAGTAATTATGCAGGGAGGGTGGGATCTTATACTTTCAAAGCTCTCTGAAATTGCCTACACTACCTTTAAATGTAATATATTTGAAATGTACTAAATTGCAATGTCATCATTACAAATATATTTAAAGTGCACTAACCATATTTCAAAATCAATATTAGAAGTTATCATGAAATTACAAATAAAGATATACTTACTCCTAATTAAGTGGGTCAAGGCAAGAAGCAAGAAGTTTCCACCCAATGTTTTCTCTCACATTTTCCTGTAGTCACATTCAAGTGGAAATATACTGTAGCTTTCACCTCTGGAGGCAGGTGCACACACACACACACACACACACACACACGCACACGTGTTTGGCAGCGGAGGTGATTAGCATTGGCTGAGTCACACGCTTGTGTTGATCCTGATGGCCCCGCAAGGTGTGTACGACAGTAAACGCTGCTTTTGGCTAAAAGAGGGGCAAGTGGGGGGAATCTGGAGCCCTGCAGGACTTTGTTGGTCAGTGTGTGTGTGTGTGTGTGTGTGTGTGTGTGTGTGTGTGTGTGACGAATGCATCTTTGATGGCAGCAGAGATCGTGGGTGATCCAGGAGGTGTTATAATTCATTACATCAATGTGTGATATGAAGAGAAGCATTGAGAGTAAGAGAGATGCCATACATGACAATTAAAGGGAGGCATGCTGAGATGGAGTGCAGGAGATTTCATTCTGGATCACTGCGCTCGCCCTGCGGGTCAAGAAGGGGAAGCTTTGGATTGTATATAGAGAAAAGATTTGACTGTCAGAAGGGTTATTATTAAGGGTTATACGAGGGTAACACAAACCTTCTGAATGTTTTAACTGGGTCAATTTTTCCTTGATATTGAGCTGAAAGGCTTCATTGTACTACAAAACTCAGATCATTTGATGCTTTCATCACAAGGCAATGCTAATTCAGTAAATGTGGTGTGACTCCCCAAAAACCTAATGATATTTATGAATTATTTATTAATTATATTAAGTATTTTTACCTTGAATTTTCTTCACATTTCCGGGGGTTCTCAGAATCTGAAATCATCGTTGATAAACCTCTGTATAGATGAATAGAAAGTGCAACAAATAAACTTTTTGTTCTCATTTGCACCTGCTGCTCTGCATATGATGTGTTTCTAAAAGTTCCCATTGTTATTGACTAAAGTTTTAGACTGAAGTTTATTTTTATTTTATTTTTTAAGACAGGCTGGGACAGTTAACAACAAAACCTGACCAGATAACAGCTATGTTGCACACGATTTAACATATCAAATTCATGTTACTTAATTTGATGCGAAAAGGTTGTTTCACTCAACACACAGAGATTTTTTAACATTTTTTAAAGGAATAGTTCATTCCTAAAATGAAAAGATGTCATTACTTGTTCAGCAGTGTATCCTCTGCAGTGAATGGGTGCCGTCAGAATGAGCATCCAAACAGCTGATAAAAACATCACAATAATCCTCAAGTAATCCACACCACTCCATTCCATCATCTGTTTGTAAGAAACAAATCATTCATTAAGGTTTTTTAACTTTAAACTGTCACTTCCGGACAAAATGTGAGTCCATAATAATGCTTCCTCCAGTGGAAAAGTCCATCTCCTGTTGTCTCTCACACCAAAATCCACTCACATCAGATCAGAACTGTTTTGGACTGTTTTCTTCTGTAAAAGGTGCTTGATCATTGCAGATTTCTCTCCTGATTCAGACAAGACAACTTTTTCAAAGGCAGAAAAAAATATTATGGATAGAGGACTCATATTTTAACTGGAAACAAGTTGTAAGTCTTGATGATGGATTTGTTTCTTACAAACTCACAGCTTTTTACTTCACAATTAACTGATGGACTGGAGTGGTGTGGACTCTCATTCTGACGGCACCCATTCACTGAAGAGGATCCATTGTTGAGCAAGTGATGCTAAATTTCTCCAAATCTGTTCTCATAAATTTTTCAGGGAAATCAGTACATTTTCAGCAAATTTTCATTTTGGGGTGAACTGTACCTTCAAGTCAATAAAGTCTCTTTTAGCAGGTAATTTTATGTCATGCCTAAGTTAAAGCATTTAATGATCAAGGAATCCAACAACAAATGTGGTTTGTTGTGTGTTTCAGCTGGGATCTGAATGGACCGCACCAGGAGAGTTTACCAAGTTCAGATCTCAGGCGTCCAAGTCTGTGCAGTAAGTATACACACAGTCACATCTTAGGGGGATTTATTGCATTGTGGAAAATTGCATTGCAAACTTTGGTTGTATTGTGCAAATTTAAGTCATTAATACATAAATGTGCGGGCTGCGTATGTTTGTGTGCTTCACTTCCTGTTTCATTGTCCAATCAAGGGCCTCAATTCCTCCTTTGTAAACAAACCGCCCAAACTCATGTCTATTGATGCAGTTATTTTACCCCTGATGGTGTTGATTGGGTTGGTAATTGGAGGAAATTGCTGGCGTTTATCTGATCGGCATTTAATGATCTCCTTTCTCAGCTCAGTTCAAAGCGCTCGCATCATTTACACCCATACGATTGCTGTGATTTAAATATCACATCGAAGAAAGAGCAGTGTCACTTCAGAGATAGAAACACCTTTTCCGCTTCCAATAAGCAGTGTACGAATGGTCGATTAGCATATTGTTTTTCTAGTCTTTCAATAAAAAACCTGTTTCAGCCAGCAAACCATTTTAATTCAGCACTCTACACTAATTCTCCATTAATAATGGCTTCAAATGGATCTGCTGGAATTAGCAGTGGGTTTGTTTCCATATGTGTGGCTGTAAAGAGATCCATAGCCTGGCCTTTATCTTGAGTGTATTTAATAATGCAGAAACTAATCCGTCCTCATTTCATGAACCTGTGTGTATAGATAGTAACCACCGAGGCACCTTTTTAGATTTGTACTCCAGTAGATAATGCTCTGCCTAGAAGATTTAAGCCTTTATATTTAGGAATACCATTTCCATTTGTGAAAGTACAGGATAATAGACATCTGGAATGCCAGATTTAGGCAATGTGTAATTTGCCTAAATCTTACCTTGTTGGTTCTTATTGTATGGCTCTGTGAGTATATGGATAATGTTAATGTATTATTTGTGTACACTAGTATTCAAAAGTTTGCGTTAAATAAGAAATTAATTTTATTCAGCGAGGATGTGTTAAACTGATAAAAAGTGACAATAAAGATGTAATGTAGTGTTACTAAAGTGAAAATGAAAATAAAAAAATTAATGAAAATATATATATATATTTTTTTTTACTTAGCATTAATTTCATGAAAGAATCCTGAAACGTTAATAAATGAGTAAATCAAATCAAATCAAATAAATAATGAAAAATATTAAGCAGCACAATTGTTTTCAAAATTGATTATCAGAAATGTTTCTTGAGCAGCAAATCCGCATTAGAATGATTTCTGAAGGATCATGAGACACTGAAGACTGGAGTAATGATGCTGAAAATTCAGCTTTGATCACACACACACACACACACACACACACACACACACACACACACACACACACACACAATATCTGTATAACTGAATTGAGCTATTCAAATCAAATTTGAATGTGCATTCTAAGAAATAAATTAATGAGATACAAATGAGCACAAATAAATCTTGAAAAATAGTTTTATCCTACATTTTATTAAGTTGCGTAACAGAAAAGATCTGTATTACGGGTTTACCACATTAAAAACACTGAACAAATTTGAAAGCGGTTTTCTCTGACACACAGCACACCTCACCTGCTCTGATCTACTCTTGAGTAACTAAAGAGGATTGATTCTTAAGTGTTTCACCTGTTACTGGCCTTGACTTCAGGAATGACACTATGATCCCAGACCTGAATAGAAACCCTCTTTCTGCACCATCTGATGTTTTTTAATGACAACCACTGAATGGAGATGTTTACGATAGTCTAGAGAGGGGCAAGAAAACACTAAACTGATTTAGAGATGATTAAAAGCAAATCTGCTAACATGAAAGCTTTTTTATAATAAACCTGCTGCTAATGTTTGCCATAAGACCGGGGATTCTTTGTTCATCTCTTGTGATGTGTGCTATGAATTACAAGGCTTATTCACTACTGGTGGGTGCTAATAATCTCTTAATTACTTTATTTTAATCAAAGAGATCCATAATTAGCCTCAGATTAGATATCAAAGAACAACCGAGTTTATATGATGAATATCAGCTGGTATAATAATATTAACTGCATTGATGTGTCCATATTTTCACTGCTATCCAAGAAGAATCACAACAATATCAAAGAAACACACTGATGTTTCTTGTGGTTTCATCTTCATTCAGAACTTCCTGAGGAACTATTTCTTCAGCCTTGTTGTGCATTTACCATCCATTGATATAAAAACACATTCAAAATTTCATCCAACTTCTGGAAATGTTGTTCTGGGCTTGTTTTGCCCTTAAGTGCAGATGGCTCTTCATGAAGCTGCAAAGAAGTTGCTTGAAGATAAAAGAGAACGAAACCTTCAATAGCTTGCCCTTGAATTCTGAATTTTAAAAGCTCTAAACCTAGTGAGTTGCCACGCTGTCTACTGCCTAGGCAGCCTATATCTAGAGGAGCATTCTAATTGAAATGTGACTGACTTAAAATACTGAAATACTTGCTCCTCACCTTAGTCTAGACCTTCAATGAATTCCAGTAGAGTTTGTCTTGAGCATGTTGCTAAGCTAACACTAGAGGTTTTAAAGGTCAAGTTCACCCAGAAATTAAAATTATTTACTAACGTTGTTGTTTTTCCAATGCTACATGCACTTTTTTTTTTTGCCTTGTCCTGCTTATGCCCATCCATATAATAAATAAAACAAACAATTGGAACATCACATAAAGTTTTATGGTTTCTGCTAAAAATACAACTACAAACATTAAAAACCATCAACTATTAACCATTATGTTCTGGTACATATTCTATTAGGATTTAGTGGTTTCAACAAGCCACCAATAAAAGGCGACAAATTACATGTAGAAACCCACAGGGACCATTAGAGTTTCCATTAAAACCAGTACAGTTCCCATTATAACCAGTGAAAAAATTCTGTGATGGTTTCTATTGTTTTTTTCAGCAGGGTGGATAACAACCAAACTTTTTTTTAAAAAGTTGCAAAAAGATCACAGATTGGTCCCATGCAATGTGCTGTACAGTATATTATAAGTGTTCTGGGAGTATATGGTAACAAACAAACCAGAATTTAATTGGTCTTCTGTACAGAACTGTGCATTTATGAGACTCTGTTAGCACATTGAGTGCACCATTTTGACAAATAAAGATTAATGAAAAAATCTAAATTCCATCTGTGTACTGTCTTCTCTGAGGCAAATCACATTCATCTGTCAGCTGACAACTGTAGTTTCAGTCTGGAGATATTCAACTCTGTGTAGAAAGTAGGCATTGTATTTCACGCTGTGTTTTTATTCATCTCGATTTCTTGTAACGTGTGTGCTTTCCAGGGGAAGTTGGAGTGAACAGCTTTGCTAAAAAACAGGCAGTCTTGCACAGAACCTAATGGCTAAGATCAGGATTTTTGGTAAATAATACACTTATTTTCAGTTTTTTCACCAAACCCTTTTGTATTCTCCCAGAAAAAAATTTAAAATCTCATTTTGTGGTCTGAAAAATAAAGCCGAGCATACAGCATTGGAACAACACAAGTGTGAGTAAAACTCACACATGCAAAAAAAGTGTTTTGCTTGCAATGTTCACAGTACCTTTGTCCCACAATGACTTAGCTAATTTGACATTAGCATGATGCTAATCTAACAACCGAATACTCACATCTATTGTTTTGCTTGCAAAGTAAATGGCAAACTTGTCCTATAATTGATTCCCATTGAGTTTGGCTTTAACCCTCTGAGGTCTAAGAGTATTTTTGGGGCCTGGAGAAGTTTTGTCATGCCCTGATATTTGTGCTTTTTTCAGTTTCTTATAAACATCTAAATGGCTAATATCACTGTAATCAGCACAAACTGGGCTATAATAATATTTGAGTTTGTTTTTGAGAAAAAAAAAATGTATGCATGGTTAGTGAAAAACTAAAAAATTTTTAAATCACTTGAATAAGGCCAGAAAACACATAAAGAACATTGGTTTTCGGGACTTTTGAGGACTGGAGCTTGTTGCCTAGAATTTTTTTTCTAAATTATGTGAAAATCATCTTGTTTATTCACTTACAGAAAACTATATATTGATTTACATTTTCTAAGACACTTTTTGTTGGTAAAAGTCATATGCGAGTAGGTATCAACTATCATGACTATCATTGTGATTTACACCTGAGGAGACAAAGGCCTGCATAATGAGCTGCATATGAGCCTTTCAGTCATCTGTGCCACTGAGAGGAAGGAGTTACAAGAAAGAATGTGAGGACAAAATAAATCTATATAATTTTATGTTTGTAGTTTATTTAGAATATATTTAATTATCCCACAACATAATTTAATATCCACTTGCGAGTGCAGTTAAACAGTTTATCAAGAACAATCAAAGCTGACTTTCAAACTAATTGTTTGTCATCAATACTCCAGTCACACAATCCTTCAGAAATCCTTTTAACAATCTGATTTTCTACAAAAAAAATTCTTCTTCTTCTTCTTCTTCTTCTTCTTCTTCTTCTTCTTCTTCTTCTTCTTCTTCTTATTATTATTATTATTATTATTATTATTATTAGTAATAATGTTGAAAAGAGCTGAGAATATTTTTTATGTTTTTTGGGGGGGATAAATTGAAAGAACAGCATTGTTTGTTACATTTGTTACAGTTGCATTTATTTGTTACATTAATATTATTTACATCAAGCTTTTGAATGCTATAGTAGTGTAAATTGTTATTGAAACTTCATAATGTTTCACATGACTATACATTTAGTCAGGAATTATAGTTTGTAAAAAGTTTAACTAGTAAAATGTTAACACGTTATGTGAAAACTAGTACAAGTATATAAATCAGTAAAAAGAGACTTACTCATGTTTATGATCTCTGCTGAATAAAGCGCTTCATTCTTTTTTTTCTGAGGAAATCCAAATCTCAAATCCTGAGGTAATCCACATCACATCTTTTTGGGGTGAATTATGTCTTATTCCTCTTATCGCGAAGCAAACAGTAAAATAAATGAACTTGAAGAACAGTCTCACTGCGTTGTCTTCTGTTGAATGAGCATATTAAAGCCGCACTCTTCAGTGAAACATTAGAATCTGAATACCACGTTCAGCGAGGGGACATGGTCGCATTAGAAGATAATGAAGAGAGACGTGAAAAACGGACATCACGTCGTTTTCATATAGATTACTTTATCAAAGAATATTTGTTTTCGGCAGCACTTATTTAGTTTAAAAGTAGACATGTCAGGCTTTCTATAGATATCTCTGTCATGTCTCTTCGTTGAGTATTACACAGAGTTACAGTTTATTTTAATGATGTGTTTGTAAATTAAGATCAGCGCAGACAAAGGCTTCAGACAGCACACCTTGTTTGTTATCTTCATTTTATAAATGAACAAAGTTTTGTTGTTATTATGTCTGTATACAAATAAAAGTAAACCCTTTACAGATTCGATTGATGTATTGCTCTTATCTGTACGATCAAAACTGAAAGTGTAATTTAAGTTATTTTCGGGGTTATCAGGAGAAAATGACTCATAAAGCCTATACGCATTAATTGACTCCAGAGGGTTAACATATTGTTAAACTACTAACCAGATGTTTATGATGCTTATGAAGTGCACTGTAAACTCATTCTATAATTGATTCTAATTGAGTTTGACATTAGCATGTTGCTAAGCTAACAATCATATACTCATATTGACAATATTTTTTTCTTGCAAAGCTTGTCCTATGGTTGTCCTATGTCCAATGATTCCTGTTGAGTTTGGCTTTAGCATGCTGCTAACCAGGTTTGTTTGCAAAGTGCATGGTAAATGCAAAACACGACTGATTGCAATTAAGTTGACTTTAGCATTTTGCTATGCTAACAACCAAGCGTTTTGTTTGTGAAGTCCATGGTAAATCCAAACCACAACTGAATCCAGAGTTTATTTTTAGCATGCTGCTAAGCTAAGTACCAGATACTCACATTCACAATAGTGTTTTTATTGCAACATGCACAATAAACTCAAATCACAATAGATTCCAATACTTTCAATTAATTTATTTTTTTACCAAGCTAAGTGCAGGGCATTCTTGGATTGCATTTTCTGCAAATGCAATACTCCATTAAAATGTAGGTATCTTAAAATCATAGAATAATAATTATACTCTTTAGACAAAACGTTGTCTTGTCTAGACATAAGATCTCAGTTGTTTTTGTAACAGAACTATTATTTTAAGAATACAATCTTGCCCTAAAGCACAGTGATCGACTCAAGCAACGGCAGTGAAAAAAGACAAGTGTGTAGACATTGTTAAGACTTTTTGTAATGCCGTTTATCATGATTACCTTGATCATAAATCAATGCCATTATTGAGTTTGAAGAATAGAGAAAGAAAAGGGGAATGATGGGTATTGATCGGAGGTTGAGCACTTTGCTTTATAAGCAGGATAGCTCATCCTGTAGAAGCAGACATGAGTATTTTCCACCCTTACAAAGCATTGATTAGATAAGGTATCTTATCTAAGAGCTTTAGCCAACACAAGAAAAGACAGACTTCTCCACTGGCACCCATTCAGAGTGCGCGCACCTGGTTATATTAAGTTGAGCTGAGTACCTGCTTTTATGCTGAAGAACACCAACCCGCTTGTGAATCAAGACATATTTACTGAAACATCTTTCTTTGCTGAGAAACATTTATTTACTTTATCTATGATCCCACCACTACTTCTCTTATTACAACATGGAGAAATGTACATTTGCTTGAGAGAGGCATTTAAGTGGAAACACAGCTTTGAACTGTTCATTAATGATTGTGAATCAGTCCATACTGGTTGTGCTGTATGCTTTTGATACACGAAAAGATCACGCTAATAAGATTAATTTGTTTGTGAATCAGACTACTCTGTTTTTGCATTTTTGAAAAGAACAGGTTAATTTAAATCATTTGTTTGTGAATCAGTCTACACTGGTTGTGACGTGTGCATTTGATTCCCAAAAAAGAACAGACTCAAAAATCATTTGTTTCTAAATCACTAAAAAAGTGTTTCAAGAGCCATTTGTTAATGAATCAAGACTATACTCGTTCCACTGTATATACAGTACAGACCAAAAGTTTGGACACACCTTCTCATTCAAAGAGTTTTCTTTATTTTCATGACTATGAAAATTGTAGATTCACACTGAAGGCATCAAGGGCTATTTGAGCAAGAAGGAGAGTGATGGGGTGCTGCTCCAGATGACCTGGTCTCCACAGTCACCGGACCTGAACCCAATCGAGATGGTTTAGGGGTGAGCTGGACCGCAGACAGAAGGCAAAAGGGCCAACAAGTGCTAA
The DNA here is from genome assembly GCF_963082965.1 of Carassius carassius. Lineage (NCBI taxonomy): Eukaryota > Metazoa > Chordata > Actinopteri > Cypriniformes > Cyprinidae > Carassius > Carassius carassius. The sequence continues at coordinate 15,893,157 of NC_081804.1, forward strand.
GCATCTCTCGGGGAACTACTTCAAGACTGTTGGAAGACCATTTCAGGTGACTACCTCTTGAAGCTCATCAAGAGAATGCCAAGAGTGTGCAAAGCAGTAATCAAAGCAAAAGGTGGCTACTTTGAAGAACCTACAATATGACATATTTTCAGTTGTTTCACACTTTTTTGTTATGTATATAATTCCATATATAATTCCACATGTGTTAATTCATCGTTTTGATGCCTTCAGTGTGACTCTACATTTTTCAAAGTCATGAAAATAAAGAAAACTCTTTGAATGAGAAGGTGTGTCCAAACTTTTGGTCTGTACTGTATATCTGACTCACTAAAAAGAACCAGCTCATAAGAGTCATTTTTTAGTGAATCTGACTACTCTGGTAGGGTTATATGTTTTTGAAAACAAAAAAAGAATAATTTATAGATAGATAGAAATTCAATATAACTGCATGCCTATTCTGTTGAAATGATCTAAAAATATTCAATTACATTTAGAAATATTCTTAACGTTTAGAGTTCAAGGGGCCCCAGTGTTGTAAAGTATGTGTAAAAATAGCAATTAAGAAAAGTGCTAGATTTCTACATTGTGGTAAAATAGATACACGCTTTAATAATACATGTCTTTTGAATATATCAGAGGAACAAGCAAAATATAAATATAAGTTTATGGTAAATTAAGAGGTCATTGTCTGAATGTTCCAACAAGGTTCAGGAAGATGAGCATCTTTTCATTTCTGGGAATACCTGGCAACCTTTTTTTTCTGCATGCAATAATTTCCTCCATGTTCTAATCTTCTTAGATCTCTCAAAGTACTTTTGTGGGAAAGGTATACACTTGCATCAAATGGCTGAAGAACATGCGATCTAAATCATGAAGTCTCTGATGGGCTTTCCATTAGATTAGTGCTGCTTATGTGATTGGATAATGATGCGATTGGAGGACAAATGGTGTGTGGGAAGACCAGGTGGCCTTAATGTCTGTGGAAAGGCAAAGACCAGAGGGAGGATATAGAGGTGGATTCCACTGGATATGTCTTATCCTTTGATTACAGCAGGTCTGTTTCTGCACTTTAACAGCAGAGAGATGGAGAGGCTGGAATATCTGAGGGGTTTTAGTGAGGCATCTGTCATTTCCACAAAAGCGCTGTGTCATTTGTTTATGACTTGTAGTGATGGGTATAGATACAAATTTTCAGATTAAATTTGAATCTGTTTAATAAACTCTTAGTTAGATTCAGATAATTTAATTTGATGGATGCATTGTCGTTAATTTACTGTATGCACTGTATAGTTTGGTTATTTTTAAACTGTTCGTTTAAAGAACTGGCTCATAAGAATCATTCATGGATCAGCCTACACTGCTTACACAGGAACTGACACAGGAGAGTCATTTTTACATGAATCACACTTCTTTGGCTATACAGCATGTTTTTGACTAGCTCATAGTCAAAAACATGAGCATTAGCATGCCTATTATTAACATATTGGCTGTTTATTATTACACTGTATAACATGTACTGTAGAATTTACAGGATTTTACTGGCAAAAATGTTGCCAATAAAATCCTGTAAATATGATGTTAATTGCTGTAAGATGGATTACAGGATATTACTGCAAAGCAAATTACAGTTAATTGCTGTATGTGAAATACAGTAGTTTTAGTATTTTTTTACAGTAACATTGAATTTAACTTGTAGTTTATTTTACAGCAATATTTTGTAATTTCACTAAAGTACAGTATTTACCTGGCAAAAAAGTTGCCAATAAAGTCCTGTAAATATATTTTACAGCATTTATTTGTAATTTCATTAAATTACAGTATTTAACTGGCAACAAAAGTTGCCAATAAAATCCTGTAAATACCCCTAAATACAATATGATGTTGTAATAATTTAACAATGAAACTGCTTTAAAGAATAATTTTAACAGTAAACTATAAAATACTGATATAAATGCATTATCATGAGCTATATCTTAATACAATTACAAATGAATTAAAACCAAGTCAATGATGTTGCAAATAAGTATTTATTAAAACTGACAGAAAGACATCGCAAGGCTTTTACTGGTAAAATAAAAATGTCAGTCTTTCAACAGTTAAAATCTTATCATAAAAATAACATAGCATCACAAATAACTACAAATACATGTTAAAAAATAAGCCATATTCAAAGTAGAACATTAACTTTCTATAAAAATGAAGGTCAATCAACAGAATTTGTATAATTTTTGTAAAAAAAAATGTTTTAAAGAAAATTATTAAAATAAAATGCTGGAATCAACATTAAATCACAAATTCTGTTGTCTGAGCTTATGTTCTATTTAATTGCAAAATACAATTTAATAAATACATACTGAAAGTCCATCAACTTTCTGAGATGAGCACACAATGAGGGTTGTCCCTCTTCTCTGAGACTTTTCCACTTGTTTTGCCTCTATGTGTCCGTCTTGTATCCATTGAGTGTTGTGATTCCAAGAAAACATCTGCACATAAAAACAAGCAAAGACATCAGGATAAAGTTAAGTATTGAATGAAACTAGCTCAATAAAATAAATGTCAAAATGCCACTTATACAATACAATCAGCATTTACACGTACTTAAAAGGTTACTCCACCCCAAAATGAAAATCTTGTCATTAATCACTTACCTCCATCTTGTTCCAAACCCGTAAAAGCTTTGTTCGTCTTCGGAACACAATTTAAGATATTTTGGATGTAACCGGGAGGATTGTGACCGTCCCATTGACTGCCAAGTAAATACCACTGTCAAGGCCCAGAAAAGTATGAAAGACATCATCAGAATAGTCCATCAGTGGTTCAACTGTAACGTTATGAAGCGACTACAATACTTTTTGTATGCAAAGAAAACAAAAATAACGATTTATTCAACAATTCGTCTCCTCTGCGTCAGTGTAGCGCCATTTTGGAGAGTATCTGTTGTACACAAACTGCAGCCACTGTTCTGTGTCAGCTGGGTCACATGGACACGCTTTCTATGTTTATTTATGCTTTGATTTGAACCAAAACAAAAATAACGTCTTCGTAGAATAAAGTTGTTATTTTTGTTTTCTTTGCATACAAAAAGTATTCTCGTAGCATTGTAAAATTACAGTTGAATCACTGATGGCAGATGGACTATTCTGACGATGCTTTTCATACTTTTCTGGGCTTAGACATTGTTAATTGTTTGGCTGTCAGTGGGACAGACGCAAGCCTCCCGGTTCTCATTCAAAATATCTTAAATTGTGTTCCGAAGGCAAACAAAGCTTTTATGGGTTTGAAATGACATTAATCACTGTTTATCACGTTAACAGTGATTAATGACTAAATTGTCATTATGGGGTGGAGTAACCCTTTAAACTAAATAAGTAACCTTTTTCGCAAATTAAATTACTTAAGTAAAACTTGTTACCTTTAAAAAAAATTAAGTGTGCAAAAGATGCCTGCTCCCGGAATGCCAGACTGAAGTTGTAATAAGACTCCAAATCCAGCTACAAAGTTAAGGAATGAATTCACAACCATCTGACCCTCAAATAGTCCAAAGCCACTGGGTGCACCTGAAATGAATAAATATAATAATAATAATTCATTACATTTATATAGCGCTTTTCTAGGCACTCAAAGCGCTTTACATATTCAGGGGGTATCTCCTCATCCACCACCAGTGTGCAGCATCCACCTGGATGATGCGACGGCAGCCATAGTGCACCAGAACACCCACCACACACCAGCTTACTGGTGGAGAGGAGACAGAGTGATGAAGCCAATCAGTAGATATGGGGATTGTTAGGAGGCCATGATGGTCAAAGGCCAAAGGGCGAATTTAGCCAGGATGCCGAGGTCACACCTCTACTCTTTTCGAAAGACATCCTGGGATTTTTAATGACCACAGAGAGTCAGGACCTCGGTTTAACGTCTCATCCGAAGGACGGTGCTTGTTGACAGTATAGTGTCCCCATCACTACACTGGGGCGCTAGGACCCACACAGACCACAGGGTGAGCACCCCCTGCTGGCCTCACTAGCACCTCTTCCAGCAGCAACCTAGTTTTCTCAGGAGGTCTCCCATCCAGGTACTGACCAGGCTCAGCCCTGCTTAGCTTCAGTGGGAAACCGGTCTTGGGCTCTAGGGTGATATGGCTGCCGGCTATAAAGCATTTACATAAATGAGACCAAAATTAACACCGAAAATGGCATATATTTTAGAATAAACAAACTATTATAAATTATATAAATTATAATTATGAATTATAATATTACATTGTAGAACTGTACCACCAATCAAATTAAATAATTTACAGTTCAAAATTACAACTGTGTAATGACATTAATGTTCTCTGACGAGAGCTCTCTCGTACTGCGTCTTAGCTAAGACGCTACGGGAAAAGTCTCTTTTCACGAAATACTGAAGCTAAAAATTATCCTTAATTTTGTATTTTTGTAAAGCGCATTTGCAGCAGTACACAGCCATAGGCGAGACGGCTCGTTCGCTAATTGGCTTGTTCTGCGGCAACTGCACAGCCTATCGAGCGCGGGCTGATGCTTTGCGCCCTTCTTGCCACTTCCCGCCGAAACGGGTGTGGCCCAACCTATAAAAGGAGCTCGAAAAGGCTGACTCACCTGATTTTTCATCTCTTCAGTGAAGCTCACGCATCGCTGGATCACTGAGGAAGCAAGCGCCGTCTGAGAAAGCACATCAGCAGGACGAGCCATTCTGAAGCTGCTGGCATCGCCGCCTTCCACTGCCGTTCCTGCTGCGCTATCCGGCGCCTATATCCTTTCAATTCTGTTATATCCAAGCTGTTCTTTATGTGTGTGTGTGTGTGTGTTCGCCCTGCGACACACACTCGTAAAAGAGCTCGCGTCTTTTTTAAGATGCCTTCCTGCGGCTCGTCAGAGCCCCACTCAGCGAGGGAGATCGGTATGTCATTTGTGTCTCCTGCCTGGGTGAAGATCATGCAGCGCTCGCGCTCGCTGACGGCGGATGCCCCCACTGCGAGCTGTTGCCATGGTGACTCTGAGGACTCGCCTGGCCTTTTTCTCTGAGCCTGCATTCTCCGCTGCGATGAGGCGCCGTAAAAGCAATGCTTCCAGCGGATTCCGGAACCGTCTTCAGCTCAACCGAGCTCGCCGGTTCGCCCTGCTTCACCGGTCCCCCCTGCATCGCTTCCCGGTGGGCAGCGCCCTCTGTTTGACGGCGCGTCGTCCGAGGAAGTCGATCTCAGGGCCGCGTCGGGGGAAGAGGACACGCACTCTCTGCTTGCTTCGGGCAGTGAGGGCTGGGCGAGCTCCAAGGATCTCGCGCCTTCTGCTCAGAAGCCCAGCAGACGAGCTGACATCGAGAAGGAGCCGGGGCGAATGCTCGAGTTGGCCGCGATGAGTCTCGCGCCAGCACCAGTTTGCACCAGCGCCCCCCCTCTCGTTCCCGGCTGGATGGTATTTCCCTTTCGGATGAGCGTACTTCTCAAAGCCCGCCTCATTTCTTCCTGAGCTTCACGAAGAGGTGGCGAAGGCTTGGAACGCTCCATATTCAGCGCGAACTCGTTCGTCTGTCTCACTAGCATTCTCCACACTGATGATGCTAAAAACAGGAACTACCACTCACTTCCGCCGGTGGAACAGGCGATAGTGACGCACCTTTGTCCGCCCTCTGCTGGACGGCGGCAAAAGCGGTGTTGCCATCTAAAGCCCGCTGTGTGACGCTGCGTCGGCACTACTAACGATGGCTGCTTCATCGAAGCGCAGGTGTACGAGTTCCGCTGTGGCCGAGCTCTCACCCAAGCGCGCCGCTGTTTCAGTTCCAGGAATTGTGACTGTCTCAGCGTTTTCTGCAATGCGCAAGCCTGCACAGTTGCCCGCTTGCCTACACACAAAAGCCGTTATCACAACAGCTTCAGCAACGCAGCTCGAGACCCCCGTTCTCGCTCTACCGGCCGTCGCCCCGCGCCGCAGGGACCGCGGCAGAGGTTTACGGTGAGGCCGGGAGCCCCGAAGCCATCCTAGGAAAGCCATCTATGCATGCTGCATGACGCTGCGTCGGCACTACACACGATGGCTGCTTCATCGAAGCGCTGGTGTACGAGTTCCGCTGTGGCCGGGCTCTCACCTAAGCGCGCCGCTGTTTCAGTTCCAGAGATTGTGACTGTTTCAGCGTTTTTTGCAATGCGCAAGCCTGTACGGTTGCCCGCTTGCCTGCACACAAAAACCGTTATCACGGCTACCCAGATATTTCCCGAAAAAGGTGTAATTTCTGGTGTCCCGGCCACGGCCGATGGTGCTATAAATGTAGTGACGATGCCCACTGCTCACTGCCCATCTCCACATATAAGCACAGCCCTTCACACAGGGCTCGCACCCATAAAAGTGACTCAAGTCGATCACGCGCATGTATAGTAGACGTGCCCACTCCTCAGTGCCCACAATCACTATGTCACACGCGTCATGTGGTTTCTGTAAAAACGAAACCCGTGCACGTTCGTCCAGCCACGGCCGATGGTGCTATAAATGTAGTGACGATGCCCACTCCTCAGTGCCCATCTCCACATGTAAGCACAGCCCTGCACACAGGGCCTGCGCCCATAAAAGCGACTCAAGTCGATCGCGCACACTGCATAGTAAGCGTGCCCACCCCTCAGTGCCCACAATTACTATGTCACACGCATCATGTGGTTTCTGTAAAAACAAAACCCGTGCACGCTCGTCCGGCCACGGCCGATGGTGCTATAAATGCAGTGACGATGCCCACTCCTCAGTGCCCATCTACACATGTAAGCACAGCCCTGCACACAGGGCTCGCGCACATAAGATCGACACAGATCGGTCGAGCGCGCCGCATAGTAAACGTGCCCACTCTCCGCCTCAAATGCGCAGCACACCCGAGCGCCGCCGTTGCCCGGTCAACAGAGCGCGCTTCGCATCCAGCCCTTAGCCATTCATGCAGATGCATGGTCAGCGCTTCCAGGGGTTTCGGATTGGGTGCTAGGCATTATAAAGAGAGGCTACTCGCTACAGTTTTTTCGACGCCCTCCGCCCTTTCAGCGCGCGTCGAAACTACGGTCAAAACAGAAGTAGCACACATACTTCGGGCCGAAATATCAAAACTGTACACGGGCTGTAGAGCCTGTGTCTCAAGCTCAAAGCGAGGGGGGGCTGTACAGCAGATACTTTCTGGTGCCCAAGAGAGACGGGGGTCTCAGGCCCATACTGGATCTAAGACAGCTGAACAAGGCATTGATGAAACGCAATTTCAAAATGCTTACAGAATCAGAATCAGAATCAGAAAGAGCTTTATTGCCAAGTATGCTTGCGCATACAAGGAATTTGTTTTAGTGACATAAGCTTCCAGTAAACAGAGACAACAACACACAGACAAAAAAAAAAAAAAAAAAAAAAAAAAAAAAACACCAATTTACAGGAGATTTACAAATTGGCAAATAAATAAGTGTATAAACAATTGTGCTATAAATGATAATGGAATAGGATTGAGTGAGATGCAGGAATGTTCTAGGATGGAGGGGTAACAAATAAATATAAGGATATTGCACATTTTTGCATAAGTTTAAGTGGGAAACATTTAACTGTTCATGAGGTAGATTGCCTGGGGGAAGAAACTATTCTTGTGCCTTGCTGTTCTTGTATTTGCGGCTCTGAGGCGCCGGCCAGATGGCAAAAGTTCAAAGATGGGGTGACTTGGATGTGAGGGATCCAGAGTGATTTTCTGAGTCCTTTTCCTCACTCTGGATGTGTACAGTTCTTGGAGGGTGGGCAGGGGAGCACCAATAATCCTTTCAGCAGTCCGAACAGTTCTCTGTAGTCTTCTGATATCTGATTTTGTAGCTGAACCAAACCAGACAGTAATTGAAGTACACAGGACTGACTCAATGACGGCTGAGTAGAACTGTTTCAGCAGCTCCTGTGGCAGGTTAAACTTCCTCAGCTGGCGAAGGAAGTACAACCTTTGTTGGGCTTTTTTCACAATGGAGAAAATGTGATTGTCCCACTTCAGGTCCTGAGAGATGGTGGTTCCCAGGAATCTGAATGACTCCACTGCAGTCACAGTGCTGTTCATGATGGTGAGTGGGGAAAGTGCAGGGGGGTTTCTCCTAAAGTCCACAGTCATCTCCACTGTTTTGAGCGTGTTCAGCTCCAGGTTGTTAAGACTGCACCAGACAGCCAGCTGCTCAACCTCCTGTCAGTAAGCAGACTCGTCACCGTCCTGGATGAGGCCGATGACTGTAGTGTCGTCTGCAAACTTCAGGAGCTTGACAGAGGGGTCTTTAGAGGTGCAGTCGTTGGTGTACAGGGAGAAGAGCAGAGGGGAGAGAACACATCCCTGAGGGGCACCAGTGTTGGTGGAGCAGCTGTTTGACATGAATTTCCCCAGTCTCACTAACTGTTGCCTATCTGTCAGAAAGCTGGTGATCCACTGACAGATAGAGCTAGGAACAGAGAGCTGGGTCAGTTTGGTCTGGAGGGTTGTTGGGATGATGGTGTTGAAAGCCGAACTAAAGTCCACAAACAGGATCCTCACATAAGTCCCTGTTTTGTCCAGATGTTGCAGGATGAAGTGCAATGCCATGTTGATTGCATCATCCACGGACCTGTTTGCTCGGTACGCAAACTGCAGGGGGTCTAGTAAGGGTCCAGTGATGTCCTTCAGATAAGCCAGAACCAGTTTTTCAAACGACTTCATGACGACAGACGTTAGAGCCACAGGTCTGTAGTCGTTAAGTCCTGTTATCTTGGGTTTCTTTGGAATGGGGATTATGGTTGAGCGTTTGAAGCAGGAAGGCACTTCACACAACTCCAGAGATCTGTTGAAGATCTGTGAAAAGATGGGGGCCAGCTGGTCAGCACAGGTTTTCAGACAGGCTGGTGTAACGCCATCTGGGCCTGGTGCTTTTCTTCTTTTGTTTTTCTTGAAGACCTGGCGCACATCATCTTCACAGATTTGAAGAGCAGGAGGTATGGAGAGGGGGATTGCAGGAGGTGTTAATGGTTGTGTAGGGAGATGGTCAGAGTGGGTGTTGGGGGTTTCAAATCTACTATAAAACTCATTCAGGTCGTTAGCAAGTCGTTGATTAGCCTCAGTGCAAGGGGATGGTGTCTTGTAGTTTGTGATGGCTCTCAGTCCTCTCCAAACTGAAGTAGAGTCGTTGGAAGTAAACTGGTCTTCCAACTTTTTAGCGTAGGTCTTTTTAGCCGCTCTAATCTCTTTGTTCAGTGTGTTCCTGGCCTGATTGTACAAGACCCTGTCCCCATTTCTGTAGGCATCCTCTTTGGCCTGACGAAGGTGTCTGAGTTTTACTGTAAACCATGGCTTATCATTGTTGAATGTTAAATAAGTCCTGGTAGGAATGCATATATCCTCACAGAAACTAATATAGGATGTTACGGTCTCTGTGAGTTCGTCCAGATCGGTGGTAGCAGCTTCAAAAACGCTCCAGTCTGTGATGTCAAAACAAGATTATAAATCCTGCTCTGTTTCGCTGGTCCATCTCTTCACAGTCTTTACTACAGGTTTAGCAGATTTAAGTTTCTGCTTGTAGGTCGGTATAAGATGAACCAGACAGTGATCAGAACGTCCCAAAGCTGCTCGTGGAACAGAGTGATATGCATCCTTTATTGTGGTGTAACAGTGATCCAGTATATTACTGTCTCTGGTGGGACAGGTAACATGCTGTCTGTATTTTGGCAGTTCACGGGAGAGATTGGCTTTATTAAAGTCCCCAAGAATGATTAAAACAGAGTCCGGGTGTTGTTGTTCTGTGTCTGTGATCTGATCAGCGAGTTTCTGTAAAGCCAGACTTACGACCAGGAAACTCCTCGCGCAGATTCGCAGAGGGGACTGGTTCATATCAATAGATCTGAGGGACACGTATTTTCAAATACAGATAGCGTCAAACCACAGGCGATATTTGAGATTCGCCTTCCAGGGCCAGGCATACCAGTTTATAGTCCTCCGTGGCTCCTCGTACGTTTACGAGGTGCATGGATGCAGCGCTCGCTCCTCTCAGACTCAGAGAAATGCGAGTGCTGGATTATTTGGACGGCTGGCTGGTTCTGGCCCGATCACGAGCGGAGCTCGTGGACCACAGGGCCGTTTTACTCGATCACCTCGAGAAGCTCGGCCTCAGTGTCAATTGGGCGAAGAGTTCGCTGAACCCCAGTCAGACGATTCTGTTTCTGGGTATAGTTCTGAACTCGTGTTCCATGACGGCGCGGCTGTCACCACAGCGCGTGATGGGCATTCAGCGCGCAGCGAGTTCTTTCCGCTGCGGCGCGACCGTGTCGCTCAAACACTGTCAGAAGATGCTGGGCCTCATGGCCTCAGCATCTCCGGCTCTGCAGCTGGGCCTGCTCCGCATGCGCCCCCTGCAGTTCTGGCTGAAGACGCGGGTGCCGCGCAGAGCGTGGGCGTCTGGCCGGCTGCATCTCAAGGTCAATCAGAGCTGTGTCACAGCTCTGGCACCTTGGACAGCGAACGGTTGGTACCGATCAGGTGTAAGCCTGGGGACTTCCCCGAATGTGAAGATGGTGTCGACGGACGCCTCCACTTCGGGATGGGGAGCGCTGCTCGAGGGCAGACCGTCCTTTGGCCTATGGTCAGAACGGGAAAAGCTCCATCATATCAACTGTCTGGAAATGCTGGCAGTGGAGAACGCGCTGACGCTCTTTTGTCCCCCAAATCAAGGATCACCACGTCTTAGTCCGTTCAGGCAACATGTCTGTGGTGTCCTACATAAATCGCCAGGGCGGTCTCGGGTCCTGAAACCTGTACAGGCTAGCGGAACGCCTCCTGGTTTGGGCTCAGCGCGACATGCGTTCGCTGAGGGCAGTGCATGTGCCTGGGCTACAGAATCTGCGTCCAGACAGGCTGTCCAGAGGCAATGTTCCTACAGGCGAAGGGTCTCTACACCCGCAAACAGTCCGGCTGTTGTGGGAGAGATTTGGCAGGGCGGAGGTGAACCTCTTCGCGTCCCACGAAAACGCTCACTGCCCTGCGTTCTTTTCCAAGAACGAAAGTGCGCTGTCACGGGAATGGCCGTGCTGCCCGCTTTATGCTTTCCCTTCCGTCTCCCTTCTTCCGCAGGTGATAGGACGGGTGAGAGAAACGAGATGTTCAATACTGCTTGTAGCACCTCTTTTGAGGAACCAACCATGGTTCCCAGATTTGATGCAGTTAGCAGATGTCGCCCCGTGGCCAGTACCGTTGAGGAGGGACCTCCTCTCGCAGGCCAGGGGCTCGATTTGGCACCCTCAACCGGAGTTGTGGTCCCTCCATGTGTGGGTGCTCAACGGTTACCCGCTGATCTCGCAGTGGGAGTGCTGAATACCATCACTCAGGCTAGAGCTCTGTCGACACGACGTCTGTATGCCTCGAAGTGGTCTGTGTTCTCCAGCTGGTGCACAGCTCGAGGATTTTCACCCCTTAGTTGTGAGGTGACGGAGGTTCTCTCCTTCCTACAGGAGCTGTTGGATAAGGGCAGAGCCCCATCCACGCTCAAAGTTTATGTGGCGGCCATCGCAGCGTTTTCTGAAACAGCGCTCGGTCAGTCAATAGGAAGGAATGATTTGGTCATCCGGTTCCTCAGAGGAGCTAGGAGGCTGAATCCTCCCAGACCTCCGTCAGTCCCTATGTGGGACCTCGCGGCGGTTTTGGAGGCCATGAAGGGTCCCCCTTTTTGAGCCTATCCAATCGGTTAGCCTTCAGCATCTGTCGTTCAAGACAGTATTCTTGTTGGCTCTCGCTTCGGTGAAGCGTGTGGGTGATTTGCACGCGCTCTCAGTGAGCCAGTCGTGCTTGGAGTTTGGGCCTAATGACTCAAGGGTCATACTCAAACCTAGGCACGGTTATGTGCCGAAATCCCTCAACACGCCGTTTCGGGCTCAGGTTATTGCCCTGTCAGCCCTGCCGGTGTCAGGAGAGGATAGAGACTCGAGTCTTCTTTGCCCTGTCAGGGTTTTAAGAGCTTATGTGTCTCGCTCTGCTGCCTCTCGGCAGACGGAGCAGCTGTTTGTCTCATTCGGTGGACGTTCCAAGGGAATGGCTGTTTCGAGACAGACTCTATCCAGATGGAAAGTTGACGCCATAGCGTTAACTTATGCTTCCAGGGGCCATCAGTGCCCGTTGGGCGTCGCCTCGTCATGGGCGTGGTCTACTGGGATCTCCTTGCAGGATATATATATGGCGGCAGGTTGGGCCTTGCCGTCTACATTTATCAGGTTCTATAACCTGGAGGTTCCCGCCTTGCAAGCAAGGCTGCTGTCGGTATAGTCGAATCAGGGCCCTGAGGGGAATTCTGAGTTCATGAGCGCTATGCGCTGCCGACTGTTATATGGGCAGTATTGCGTAAGACCCGCATTGCCACATTGGTCAGGCTTGCCTCGGCTGTGTGATGTCATATTGCCGCATCTACGGATGCTGCTAGATATGGGACGGAGGGCTTTCCCCCTTTTCTGTCCTGGACTCTCTGTGAGTCCCTCAGGTGACTGTGTACTTTAAATCCTGGGCGTTGCTTCAGGTTTATTGGTGTGTGATCCCTGCGCGCACGGCGTTTTGCATTGGGTTCCCGTAGCGTCTTAGCTAAGACGCAGTACGAGAGAGCTCTCGTAAGAGAACGTACTCGTTTACTAAACGTAACCTCGGTTCTCTCTAGAAGAGCGAACGAGTACTGCATTCTCTGCCGTGCGCACGATTCACTCTGGTTCGCTTCGGCGATGAAATAAATCAGGTGAGTCAGCCTTTTCGAGCTCCTTTTATAGGTTGGGCCACACCCGTTTCGGCGGGAAGTGGCAAGAAGGGCGCGTAAAAAAAGAGACTTTTCCCATAGTGTCTTAGCTAAGACGCAGTACTCGTTCGCTCTTCTAGAGAGAACCGAGGTTACGTTCAGTAACCGAGTACGTTTTACATTAATTTTTGAAAATACAATTATTAAATGTTGGAAAAATGCAATTATACTTTTTAAAGGTGAAACTAAACTGCCATTAGGTGGCAGTAAATAACTTAATGAGTGAATCAACTGAGTCATTCATTGAACCGATCAGTTCAAAAAGATGAATCATTCAGCAAAACACCGCTGAGTTTTGATTTGAGGATGAGCAAAATAGTTTTGCTTTTATCTTTGTTTGGAACTATTTTCGTTGGTGAAATAGAACAACAGTCAATATTGTGTCTAAAAAAGTAAATAACTTGTTAACTAATTGTTTATTGAACTATTTGCAATTGTGATACTCACGAAAACAGCTCACTTGTGATGCTACTTACCGTATATCATATGTTATAAATAAACTCAACAGTTGAACATTTACCTCATGTATTTTCCGTGAGTTTATGTGTGCCGTTAAGCTTGTTTTGAAGTTGAATGAAACATTAATATAATCAGAATAAGTCTCGCGTTTCGATGCTTCCTCAGTCTTTTTTTTCTGTGTTTTTTTTCAGGCTAACTTGTCCAGTCGGGCATATAAAGATGTCTTTCACTTATTATAGTAAGGCGTCACGTCAATATGGGACAGTTGAACACATATAAACAAATTAAATTTCACATATTTTGCTGTTTGTCAGTTATTTCGACAGATAACGTTAGTATAGTTACTATGACAATCGTTCGCATTGGGCTTTATGATAAAAGTTAGGTAAACACTACTATGCTATGATAAAAGTTTGGTAAACACACTATGCTCTCAATAAGAAAATGTAACTTCCAAAAATCTAAAATTTGGCCTAACAATGCTATGATAGCAATTTTCAGTTTACTGCACAGAAGTTACCAAGGCCATTTGTCTAAATGTCAGGATAGGAGGCTATTGTGATGTGATATCGCTTATACATTAACTTAAATAAATATAAAAAGGATATGTTTCTTAAGTATCATTAAGTGAACTTACCAGGAATTATGAATAAAGCCTCTAATCTTCAATCGGTCTCACACTGCTCCAGTCGGCTGGGTTTCAGATTTGAATGATGCGTGCACAATCCCATAATGCCACACTACTGTACAGTAAATTAGTGTAAAATGCAGGAGCTACAGTGACAACATCTGCTTCTTGTAAATGAATTACAGTTGACGTGGAAATATACTGTTAACAACTGTAAAACCTTGTTTGACCCATAATGCATTGCGAATTAAAACTGCATCTTGTAAAATGATTATACAGTAAAATTCTGTAAAATTTTGTTGTAGAAACTACAACAATTCTTTACAGTGTACTTATAAAGCACATATTCTGCATGGCCATATACTACAACTCTAATCCTTCCCAACAACTACATTACTACCGTATTCTCCGGACTATAAGTCGCACTTTTTTTCAAAGTTTGGCTGGTCCTGCGACTTATAGTCATGTGCGACTTATTTATCAAAATTAATTTGACATGAACCAAGAGAAATGAGCTAAGAGACATGAACCAATAGAAATTAACTAAGAGACCAAGAACAAGATAATGCTGCTCAGCGCTCCTGTAGTCTACACTGAAAACATAGAGCGCCCTCTCGCAGCTGTAGACTGTAATGTTTTCTCTTGGTTCTAAATAAATGCGACTTATAGTCCAGTGCGACTTATATATGTTTTTTTCTCATTATGCCGTATTTTTGGACTGATGCGACTTATACTCAGGTGCGACTTATAGTCCGAAAAATACGGCAACTAGTAATAAGCAGCAAGGTAGGAGTTTATTGAGGCAAAAGTCATAGTTAATGGTTTGTTAATAGTGAAAATTGGACATTAAAATTAAATGTGACCGAGTCATTTGTTAACGAATCAGGATTACATTGTATGATTCTTATTCACTGAAAACTGTTCCAAAAAAGTAATTTTTAGTGAATCAGGACTACACTGGTCCCACTGTTTGTTTCTGATTTACTAAAAAGAACATCTCGGTTACTTACTTAACCCTTGTTCCCTGATGGAGGGAATGGACACATTATGTTGTGACGACATTATGGGGATTCACTTGGGAGCACCAATCGTCTCTATCATAAGAGAAAACACCAATAAAATTTGGCTAGTGGAATTTGCATACCTGAGCCAGTACCTGTGCATAATGGTATAAATTGGTGACAGGTGGATCCACTCTTCAGGTTTAATGCTGAGGAGCCGAGAACTTGTCCCTGGCCTCCATCAGGGAGGGTTTTGTACATAACCGAGATGTTTTCTATCTGTCAGTCACTACGAGTTATGTTGTGATGACATTATGGGGCCCTGGAAAGCACCACAACCTGGACTCTGTCACAACCCCTTGACGTAGCCAATGTTGGCAAATGGCCACTTGACAGACAACGCTATGGAAAGGTCATAACCTTCCCACTGCCCCAGTGCAAATTTGCTGGCCTTGGTGCCCGCAGGGACCACATGCGAGTACAAGCTGCTGTTCCTTTCACAGATATTTCTTAACAGAGGGGATTTCGACCTTCAATGAAAGATTTTCTTTAACTTATTCCCCCTTTTTTGTATACAACTTAGGCAGAAATGATGGGCAAGCAAGCCTTCCGGAGAAGGGCGCTATGAAGGTCACACCCTACCCGTAGGGAGTTAATGTGTGGAAATTCTCATATGGACTGACCCAGGCCTGGGGAAGTACTACATATGGAATAGGTCTCTGGGGCAGGTCCTACCTGAGAGTAGGGATGGAACAACTGCCAGCAGAGACTGACAGAATACTCTGTCAAGGGGAAGACATGAGTTTACCGAGAGGGAAACCTCACCATGGAAGAATACACATATGGGATTGCCCACAGGCAACAAAACCATATAGACACTTTTCCCATTTTCCAGGTAGACGGTGACAGCCTACGCTCCAACCTTTCTTGCAGGAAAGACAGCACTACTCCAATTTTGGGGTGTCTTTTTGAAAAAAAAAAACACCTGTTCACGAACAGAACTGATTTCAGAGCATAATCTTGCCTCGTAGAGGGAGTTCTAGCCTGAGAACTCATGTTAATCACCGCAGGTGACAGATAAGCTAGGTCTGCCACGTCCTGTCCAGAAGCCTGTCACGTGGAGGTTTCAGAGGTATGGACACTGCTGCCAAATGGTGCTGAGCCCGTGAGAGAGGAGGTCCTGTCTCAGGGGGATGCACCAGGGAGGGGCTGTCTCAAGCAGCACGAGTTCCAGAAAGCAGGTACTGGTGGGCCAGAAAGGCGCAACCAATGAGACCTGCTCCTCTCCTCCCTGACCTTACAAAGTGTTCACTGGGGGAATGCATGCTTGCGAAGAGCCCAAGGCCAGCTGTGTGCCAGTGCATCCATGCTGAGGAGGGAATAGTACAGCTGGCAGTGGGAGGACACGTAGGAAGCAAACAGGTCCAACATGGCTTCCCTGAATCGCCTCTAGATCAGCTGGATTGTCTTGGGATAGAGTCGCCATTCTCCAGGGAACATGAGCTGTCATGAAGGTGCGTTGGCTGCATTATTGAGCAGCCCTGGAATGTGGATGGCTTGCAGCGACTTAAGACATGTTTGAGTCCAGAGGAGGAGATGGCGGGTGAGCTGTGACATGCAATGTGATCGTAGACCTCCCTGCCAGTTGATGTATGAAACTGCCGCAGTGTTGTCTGTTTAGTCCAACATGTCTTTCGGCAGTGGCCTGAACTGTTGCAGAGCTAGTAGAACTGCCAGAAACTCAAGGCAGTTAATGTGCCAAAGCAGTTGAGGCCCTGACCAGAACCCGTAGCTGACTGCCCGTTGCATGTAGTGCACCAGCCCATACTGGAGGCATTCGTTGTGCCAACGACATGCCAAGTCACTTGTTCTAAGGGCATCCCGGCCCATAAAAAGGCAAAGTTCGCCCAGGGGCTGAATGAGTGGCAACACATTGGCGTGAAAGTCACGTAAACTTTAACATGGCACCATACCCACCTCGGTAACCAGTAACCAGTGCTGAAGTGGTCTCATATGCAGCAATCCGAGTGGCATGATTGCGGATGCCATATGCCCCAGGAGCCTCTGAAAGTGTTTCAGTGGTACCACTGTCCTGCCTCTAAGGTTACCTGGATGATCCACGACTGTCTTTCTGTTTTGTGATGGTTGTGCATGAGTCCCTTGTTTGTTTTGAACAGTTAAACTGTTCTTCAGAAATATCCTTCAGGTCCTGCAAATTCTTTCCAGCATCTTTGCATATTTGAACCTTTTCCAGCAGAGACTGTATGCTTTTGAGATACATTAAATAACTACATTCCCTTGGCTTTATTTACTTTATATACGTATGTTTGTAATCTTGTTTAAAATGTTGTGGCATTTATTATATACAGTATACTTTAATACTCTTTTAAGGGTATGTTTTTATTTCTGAGTTTAAATACTTTTTTTCTTTTTTAGAGGGCATACAGCCAGAAATGTCAGGATGATACAATTATCCTGATATTATAATGTGGATAAAAGCTTATTTAAAAGAAATAAATTATTGAAAAGAAAAACATATTTGTGACCCTGGACCACAAAATCAGGCTTAAGTCACTGGGGTATATTTTTAGCAATAGCCAAAAAAGGTCAAAATTATTTATTTTTCTTTTATGCCAAAAATCATTAGGATATTAAGTAAAGATTGTGTTACATGAAGACATTTTGTAAATTTCCTACTGCAAATATATTAAAAGTTTATTTTTGATTATTAATATGCATTGCTAAGAACTTCATTTGAACAATTTTAACAGTGATTTTCTAAGTATTTTGATTTTTGTTTTTCATATTCCAGATATTCAAATAGTTCTATCTCGGCCAAATATGGGCCTATCCTAACAAACCATATATCAATCAAAATTTATTCAGCTTTCAGATGATGTATAAATCTCAATTTCAAAAAATGGACACTTAAAAACTGGTTTTGTGGTCAAGGGTCATATGTATTTTGGCATAATTTTCATTATTATTTATAAAAAATAAAAATAAATTAAACTGTACAACTGCATATCTTTGTATGTAGTAAGTAAATGTTTAAAAATTTTAAAAAGTAAACGTTTTAAAATATGTGGTGTGACTTAAAAAAATGTTGATTACATATATATATATATATATATATATATATATATATATATATATATATATATATATCTGTATGTATTTATTTATTTATTATTTTTAATGTAGTGTTCATCATTTAAATATCAAGGTCCATCATTTAAATAGAATCTGTTATTTCTTTTAATGTTTTTTTATTGTATGTGTGTGTGTGTGTGTGTGTGTGTGTGTGTGTGTGTATGTGTGTATATATATATATAGAGAGAGAGAGAGAGACCATTTATCCATATTTTCATCATCAAATTAATTCACAATTAATAAATCAAGTCCTGTATAATTTTGTTTTTAATTTATCATTTTTTTCATACATGTATCACATTATACAAGTAAAAAGGGTTGTATTTCATGTTGACTTTTAATTAAAAACACTGTCTACTCTGATAAAGTCAGACTTCAGTGTAATGTGCTTCCATGTGACTTTGCTGTCAGTAGAGACGCTGTGTTTTCCTGGCTATTTTCTCATTAGCTGCATGCAAAGGGAGGCGATGCGCCCATCAGACCATCTGAATTATTGATACAGGCACTGGCCTGGTTCTTGTGAAGAGTCTGAAGTTGAGTGTTTTTGTCAAGTGCCGTATCGTATATTTTTCCATTTATGTCACTTGCTTCTGCTGTTAAAGCCACATTGTGGAACCAGATAAGCAAATTGCTGTTTGTTTCTGTGCTGAAATGTTGTTCTGTCATACAAAATAAAATACATTTGTGACAGATCTTATTGGCACAGAGTGTGATGGTAATGAGGTTGTTAGATTCTTCCTCGCATTCATCTTCATGTCTGGGCTCGACTCGACACATTTACTGAGAGACTGAGTCAGAGTTTGCAATTAATCAGACAATTAGGAGCTTGTCCTCTCTATCGCTTTCTCTCTCTGTCTGACTGTCTGACTGCAAACACACACACACACCTTTGAGACAGTCCTGCACATTGATCCAGCTTAAACTCCAACCCTTTTCTTTTGTAAGCCAATGAACTGCCATTCTTTGAAGTATTGCGAATGACATAATCGGATAAAATGGTGTTAAAAACACATGCGCTAATCATTTTTCACATCATTTACTCACCCTCATGTTGTTCAAACCTGTACCTGTGTTTCTTTCTTCTTTTGAACACAAGAGAAGATATTTTAAAGAATGTTGGTAACTAAACAGGTAACTAATTATTAATTTGTGGCTATGGTTGAACTAAAACAAGGGACTAATTAAGAATTAGGGCAATTAATTCTTAGTTTTTGGCTGTGAAGTGTGTATTTTTGTCCACGAGGCTCTGTATCATCAGGTTACTGTAAAAATCAGATTACTGACCTTCCATCCAGAGATGGGCAGTATTTCAAATATATGTATTTGAAATAAGAAAAACTATTTTGTATTTAAATACATCTTAGTATTTTGTAGTTTCAAAATAAATACATAAAAAACTTTTTTGCCAATCAACCTCTTTATTAGACTGCTGGTTTCCTGTATTAACAAATATAAAAAAAATAAATATTAAGAATAAATGTATTTAATTATAAAATACATTTGACTTTTTCCAAAGCTATCTAAATACAAAATAATAATTCAAATACATGTATTTGAAATACTGCCCATCCCTGCTTCCATCCTAACATCATGTAAGCACAGTCAACAGTAAAAGATTTAGAAATTAGAGTACCATTCACAAAATCAAAGCACACCACAAAAAAAATGTACTTAAAAAGCAAACCTGTATAATATATTACGATGCATTTATTTTGTTTGTTTGAACAGGTTACTTGACCTTGAATACATTTTAATCTCATTTTACAGTTTACTTTTTTTTTAAGTGTAAACCACACCAAATTTAGTTAGATTTATGCTTTAAATGTTTATTTATAAAATATATAAAATGTACAAATATATATTTTAAAATACATGTATTGTAATTTCAAATTTCTTTTAGGTTCTAATGGTGTAGCACATATTAAAGTCGGTATGAAATTAAATGAATATTTTATACTGTACCTTGAATAATACCTGTCAATTTCATTCAAGCTACTCCAAGATCGCATTCAGATGAACAACAGCAACAAGCTGCTTTTCCAAAGTCAGGCCAGACAGTTTTTGTTACTTAATCCGGGCCAGTTGACACAGACATGGTTTTGTTTTCCACTATAGGGATGAAAACAGAGCTTGTAATACAGATGTGTCAATTGTCGCCTTGGTAAAGCATATTTTAACATATATTTTGAGATGTAAATAGTAACAGCATTATGGACGATCAGATAATTGTTCATTTTGCTCAAATAGCATGCTCAGCCAGCTACAGAGAGAAACTAGTAGCCAGATAACAGAGAAGTGACCGATCCTGAGTGGTGACATCACTACACATATTCTGTCAGCACAATTAGCTAACCTTACTGAGAATTCCAGGCCGAGTAATCATAATTGGAACCATTCCTCATGTTTCTTAGAACCGTCTGGCCCAAAGTGGTTTTAGATAGATGCAAATTCCATCCTACATTTATCTGACACAAAGTCAGATGACCTTTTTGATTCCCATGGAGGAATTTATTTGGCAAAAGCGTTTCTATCTCCCATTATTTGCATTAACATATTTTCGCACTGGATACATTTTTTTTTTTTTTGGCATTTCCATCACTCGTTTCTGATGCAATACTTCAAAAAGTGCATAAAAACAGGGTGATGGAAACATAGCTAGTGTGATTTTAGCATGTTGCTAACCTAACAGTTCAGTACACTACTAAGCTACAAAAAAACCATAACACACATGTTGTTCCCATTAGCAAAAATTGGTTGAAATGTCATAAGGGGAGAAATCAAATTCTACTTCCTGTTACTTATTTTGTATATGGTGGCCGAGAGAGCTTAATGTGCTGCAACTTAAGAAACACGTGCAAAAATAGAAAAACCACCATCAAAGTAAGAAACCATCTTCTGCAAATACTCAAAATACAGAAGCACCCTGCAAATACAACACAACCAAATACAGAAATGGGCTGCAAATACAACACAACCAAATACAAAAAAGCACTGCAAACACTTGCAATGAAACCAAATACACAAACGCTCTGCAAATAGTCACAACATGATCAAGTACAGAAACATGCTGCAAATGTGCAAAACACAAGCAAATACAGAAAGACACTGCAAATATTTGCAAAACAACAATATACAGAAATGTGCTGCAAATACTTGCAACACAACCAAATACAGAAACGCATTGTAAATATTCGCAACACAACCAAATACAGAAGTGTGCTGCAAATATTCACAACACAACAATATACAGAAACGCGCTGCAAAACCCCACAACACAACTAAATACAGAAACGCTTTGCAAATACTCGCAACACAACAAAATACAGAAACGCGCTGCGAAAACTTACAACACAACCAAATACAGAAATGGAGTGCAAAAACTTACAACACAGCCAAATACAGGAGTGGAGAGCAAAAACATACAACACAACCAAATACAGGAATGCGGTGCAAAAGCAGAAATGCGCTGCAAGTACGCACAACACAACCAAATACAGAAACATGCTGCAAATACACGCTATACAACAAAATACAGAAACATGCTGCAAAATACGCACAACACGACCAAATACAGAAACATGATGCAGAAACTCATAATACAATACAACATAGCTCAAAACAACCAAATACAATTTCTGATTTAAAACAACCTTTTTAACAGTGGTGCCTAAAAATATTGCCTTGGTGGGAACTCGCTTAGTGTGAGAACAGAGCAGTAGTCCACAGATCTCCTGCGTTCTGAAGGTCCTCTTTGTTTTGGCAGGATTCCAGCACACATGCTGTGATTTATTGTAGTGTGGAGTATGAGACGCGCACAGCGAATCAGTTGGTGTGAAGTCGAGGAAATTGCACTGTCACCCACACCCTCCTCTGACTGTAATTCTCAATCGGAGAGCTTTCGGCCCACTCACGCTCTCGAGAATTTCACCTTCTCCCGCTGAGAGCCTCTATTTTTTTACTTTTACCGCATTCTTTCTCTCACTTCATGTTTTACCTCTTACACTCACTGACATGTTTTATTAGTTTTTTCTATTTGTCTTGTTGGCATTTAAATTTCTTCTCGTTTTCAGTAATTTTACAATACATTACTGCAGTGTTTGTTATGAAGGGGGGAGATCCCCTAGTGGCAGTCATAACACACCCAACTGCAAGCATATATTTATTTTTACATGTATTATTTATTTATTTTATAAATATAATTGTATAACAATATGAATATGTAAGGATTATTTTTAATCTAAATCTTATGTACTTCATTATTTATACATTTATGATGGTATATTTAATTATATTATCTTACAAATTATATTATATAATAATAAAGTAGTCTAGGTAAGTAATTACAGGTTATGCATTACAGTGGTGTATTTCCTGCATTGCATACACACTATTGTGTGTTTATTTACATACATTATATTATATTATACTATATCATAAAGTATTATAGTGTTCTCTTGAATTACAGCGCTGCTGTAGGAAGGTGGTTTCTCTGTTTTTCTCTTGCTTTTCAATTTGTCAGTTCTGTATCTCTTTTCCACGTCTGTTCTCCCTCTTTCTATTTGTTCTCAGTATTTCATAGGCCCACTGGAGCAAACAGGACATTTGTGTTCGCATCTGAGCTGAATTATATCTCATACATTGGCAGCGCTCTTGAATATGCAATAGAAAATTTACTCATCAGGAACCTCATGTCTCAAATATCGTCTCTCAAATTGCCAGGGCACCAAAAACAAACAAACAAACAAAAAACTAATATAAATTAATTATTGCATGTAAATATAAGGTGGAATCTCACCCCAAAGATCTGGGCTGTGTGTTAAATACTTCAGTTGTGACTGAATGAGCGCTGAGTGATGAGTGAGTGATGTTTGTAATGTCACATTCAGAGATGTAATAGGGTGTGAAATCAAGCAGGGCTGTAATTGTGCTGCTCTAACAGCAGATGTGGCCCATTTGAGGAGATGTGATTTTGATGAGATGAGATTCACAGCAGAGAGCAAACATTCACCCATACACAACCAACACAAGTGTGTTCAATCTCCCATATCATTCTGAACATGACATATCATACATTATGACATGATATATACTAACACTCAGTTTTTTATTTATTTGTTATTATAAATAATAATAATTATTATTATTTAGTGAGCAAGGTCACAATAAAAAATGACAGTAAATACATTTATAATTTATAATTCTAGTTTCCTATTTCAAATAATTGCTGTCTTTTGAACTTTCTATTCATCAGATAATTTGAACAAAATTTTGTTGTTTTGCAAAAACAGTTTTTAATGTTGATAGTAAAAATATATATATATATATATATGTATATATGTATATATATATGTATATATGTATATATATATATATATATGTATATATGTATATATATATATATATATATATATATATATATATATATATATATATATATATATATATATATATAATTGAGCAGCAAATGAGCATATTAGAATGTTTTCTGAAGAATCGTGAAGCTGAAAATTCCCCTTTGCATCACAGGAATAAATTACATTTTATAATATATTCAAATAGAAAACGTCCCTAGGTTACGAATGTAACCCTAGTTCCTCGAAGGAACGAGACGCTGCGTCAAGCGATTTTGGGGAACGCCTTTGGCAAGAACAACTCTGAATATCGTGTGCAATCAGTCCAATGGAAGAGTGTGACGTCACAGGCGGGGTGACGTAGCGACCAGGAAGCTATAAAAGCACGTGCCGTGCAGCTGGCTTCAGCTTCGAGTAGGGAAGCAAGTGCCGGCAGGGGTGCCGGGAGTATGGCTCTGCGACGCAGCGTCTCGTTCCTTCGAGGAACTAGGGTTACATTCGTTACCTAGGGACGTTCCTCTTCAGGAACTCGAGCTGCGTCAAGCGCTTTTGGGGAACGATGTGCCAATGCTGCCAGACTACCAAACCCCTGCCTAGTTTGTATTCCGAAGAGCACAGCTAAGGCAAGAGGACAGAAGAGCCAGGAGCGGCTCGCATATCAAGATTGTAAAATCTGACAAATGTAGAGGGCGTGGACCATCCCGCAGCGTTGCAGATGTCCAAGAGGGACACACCTGCTAGAAAGGCCTTAGAGGCAGCCATACCCCGCGTAGAGTGAGCCTTGGCTCCCAAAGGAAGGGGAAGACCAGAGGACTCATAGGAGACGTTGATAGCCTCGACTATCCAACGACTAAGGGTCTGCTTAGAGGCAGGGGAACCCTTTTTAGGAGGACCGTAGCAAACAAGCAATTGGTCAGATTTTCTCCACAGGGCAGCTCTGTGGACGTATGCGTCCACCGAGAGGGCCTGAAGGTCTCCAACTCTCTTTAGAGACGTAATCGCCAGTAACAGGGCAGTCTTAAGGGTCAACTGTCTATCTGAGATATCTCGAATTGGCTCGAATGGAGCTTTGCAGAGAGCCTCTAATACCACAACCAAATCCCACGGGGGAATACGGTACCGTACTGGAGGTCTCAGCCTCAGTGCACCGCGGAGGAAACGTGTAACTAGGGGGTGCCTACCCACTGACTGACCATCGAAAGGGACATGGTAAGCAGCTATGGCCGCCACGTACACCTTTAGGGTGGAGTGAGTTAACCCTGCAGAGAGCCTAGCTTGTAGAAACTCCAGAACTGTACCAACTGGGCAGTTAACAGGGTCAAGCTGGCAGTCTCTGCACCATGAGGTGAAGAGTTTCCACCTCAGGGCATACAGTTTCCTCGTAGAGAGAGCTCTGGATTGGAAGAGGGTCTCAACAACCTCTGTTGAGAGACCGGAAGCTATGAAATGTGCCCCCTCAGGGGCCACACCCATAACTTCCACAGCTCCGGGCGAGGGTGGATTATTCTGCACTGCGCCTGAGAGAGTAGATCTGTCCTGATCGAAATCTCCCATGGAGAGCCATCGAGGAGAGAGATCAGATCTGCGAACCATACTCGGCCCGGCCAGAACGGGGCTACTAGCAACAGACGGACCCTGTCCCGGCGTACTCTCGCCAGAACTCCCGGGAGCAGAGCGATGGGGGGAAAGGCGTACAGACGAAGCCTCGGCCAAGTCTGTGTCATGGCATCTAGTCCCAGTGGAGCTTGGTGAACTAGAGAGAACCAGAGGGGACATTGCGATGTCTCTCGAGTCGCGAAGAGGTCCACCTGAGCTTTGCCAAATATCTGCCATATCTGCTTCACCACCTCGGGGTGAAGCATCCATTCCCCGGGCCTCGGCCCCTGCCTCGACAGCATGTCTGCTCCCACATTCAATCTCCCAGGAATATACACTGCTCTTAACGAGAGGAGTTTGCCCTGGGACCACAGGAGGATCTGGTGTACCAGCTTGTATAAGGGGCGTGAACGCAGACCTCCCTGGTGATTGATATAAGAGACCACCGATGTGTTGTCGGTGCGCACTAACACACGACAGCCTCTCAGGTCTGGGAGGAAATATTTCAATGCTCGATACACTGCTAGCATTTCTAGACAATTGATGTGCCATGTCAGATGGCGACCGCTCCACAGACCGGGGGCAGGTTGGCCACTCATGACCGCACCCCAACCGGTGAGGGACGCGTCTGTCGCTAGCGTTACACGGCGACCAAGAGCTCCCAGCACCGGGCCCTGATTCAAGAACCAAGGTTTATTCCATATGTCTAAGGCACAAAAGGTATCACATTGGACGCAGCTACCATGAGCCCTAACAGTCTCTGACACTGCTTGACAGTGAGTGACTGGCCTTCCCTGACTCTCTTGACTGAGGAAAGGATTGACTCGATCCGAGCAGGAGACATACGTGCCTGCATCGTGGTCGAATCCCATATTACGCCTAGATAGGTGGTTCTCTGAACTGGAGAAAGTACACTCTTCTTGGCGTTCAGTCTCAAACCCAGCTCCCCCATATGGGCGAGAACGACACCTCGATGTCGAACCGCCAACTGCTCTGACTGAGCTAAAATCAACCAATCGTCTGTATAATTCAGAATGCGGATGCCCTGCATACGGAGGGGTACCAGAGCCGCATCTACATATTTCGTGAACGTGCGGGGTGAGAGTGCAAGGCCGAAGGGAAGTACTCAATATTGGTAGGCTTTGCCCCCAAAAGCGAACCTCAGATACTTCCTGTGTTGTGGAAGGATGGATATGTGGAAGTATGCATCTTTGAGATCTATTGTGACAAACCAGTCCTCGGATCTGATTTGAGCTGCAACCTGTTTGACAGTGAGCATTTTGAACTTCAGTGACATTACTGAGAGGTTTAATTGACGTAAGTCTAAGATCGGACGCAACCCTCCATCCTTCTTTGGAACTATGAAATACCGGCTGTAAAACCCGGACTCCCTGTCTAGAGGAGGGACCACCTCGATGGCCTCCTTCCTTAATAGGGTATTCACTTCTTGTTCCATCACCAGAGCCTGCTGGGGGCCGACGACTGTCGGTGTAACCCCATTGAACCTCGGCGGTGGACGGCCGAACTGAATACAATAGCCTCTTTCTACTGTGTGCAGGACCCATTGAGATACATTTGGCAGTAGTTTCCATGTTGCTAAATATTGTACTAAGGGAATCAGTCTCTTGAGACTGATCTCTGGTGTAAGAGGCCCCCGAAGGGGTGGCGAGCTTCCCAGCTCCGCTACGCTCGCGGGTGGACATAACTGCGAGTGACACTTGCGGGAGACCGCTGCGCCCTGAAACACTGGCAGGGTTGGCAGACCGGCCCCCAGAGGGCCCCCAGAGGGTGACAGATAGCTCGCAAGCGTCTGTTCAACCCGGGGCATCGCTCTGTACCCTCGCTCATCGAGCCCCGCAACATTGCCGTAATACTGAGAGTCGGGCCGAAGAAACGGGTCGAATAAGGGTGTTTCCATGACCTCGCTATTTCTTCATGGAGGTCCGGAAAAAAGGGAAGGCTCCGGGCTGGAGGTGGCTGTCTCGGCCGCAGAAACCGTTCATCTAATTTACTTTTCTGCGGCTCATGTTTTTTCTCTGCAGGCCACTCGATTTTTAATTTATCAACTGCACGTGTAACCACCTCCAACAGCTCCTCATACTGGGGCGATAGGGCTGGCGAATCCCTACTAATCGTCTCCACATCCACCTCATCAGATGAAGAGAGGTGGAGTGTCGACCCCTCGCCCTGGGGGGAAGAAACCGACGAGCGAGCTTCCGAACCCAGGGTCTGGGCACCGGATCTGGCAGTTGAGGAAGGAGATAAGGACTGGCCCGTCTCCATAACCTCCGCCAGATCCACCTGCGAAGCCCACGAGTGCAGCAGCCGCTCTGCAAAGCAGGGAACGCTGGCGAAGGCTCCCTCCTCGAAGAGAGCCCTCCGGGATCGAAGCGTCCGCATCGGCAATCGTTCACAATGCGGAGCCGAGAGCCGACTCAGCGTGCTTCGACCCCAGGCAAACCACGCATAAATCATGTGTATCCCCAGCCGTGATGTTGCGTTGGCAGGGAGGAACACACAATTTATAGCGCGATTTGGATTCGCCCTTCACATGTCTGGTCTTAGCTTTGCTCTTTGGCATTATGTTGCTTTATTGGGACAGACAACAATAAATAAGACTTACAAGACAGACTTTTGAACATGCACACACAGAGCGCTTGCTGAAAGACGCAAAGCTGAAGCCAGCTGCACGGCACGTGCTGTTATAGCTTCCTGGTCGCTACGTCACCCCGCCTGTGACGTCACGCTCTTCCATTGGACTGATTGGACACGATATTCAGAGTTGTTCTTGCCAAAGGCGTTTCCCAAAAGCGCTTGACGCAGCACGAGTTCCTGAAGAGGAACACTTATTTTAAATAGTAAAAGTATTCCACAGAAAAACAGATTTTTATTTTTTTTTTTTTTTACTTGGTGAGCATAAGAGCCTTAACTAAAAACATTTAAAAATGATAATGTCACCAATATTTTGAAAGTACTATAATGATTGATATTTTGTAAATATATCACACAAAAAATATGTGATACTATATTTGATATAATACAGCACAATATTTTATTTATTTGATATAATATGATTTGATATAGAATAATGCAAATTTTATATATTATATGATATGATATATGCTAGATATATTACAACAATATTTTATGTCCCGTATTAGTAATACAGTAATAGAGTAATACAGTATAACATGATATATAATTCACTTTTGCGCTATTTCATGCAATATGAAACACTATAGTACGATACAATATTATCATCTGTGATGTGATATGATATATTATTTGGTACATAACAATAAAATATGATTTGCTACACTGTTTTGTCCCATTTATATATAGATATACAAAACAATGCAAAATATTACAGTTCTGGCTGTAGATTCTGAGTTGAAGTTTGAAGGTGTTGTGAAATGCATGCAAACGTGGCCACACATTCTATATTAATATTTAATCGGTTTTGAGTTGCTTGGCAACTGTAAACAGCTCACAAACATTGCTGCTTTTAATCATATTACGGTTGTATTACAATATAGGATATGATGAGATGCAATATGGGTAACACTTTAGAATAAGGTTCCATTAGTTAATGTATTAATTAATATAGTATTTATAGTATTTATATAGTATTTATTAATCTTTATTAATGTTAGTTATGAAAGAGTTAAAGAAAATACAGTTATTCATTGTAAGTTCATGCTCATTCACAGTGCATTAACTAATCTAAACAAGCACAACTTTTTGAGTTATGCATTAGTAAATTTTGAAATTAAGATAAATTAAATGCTGTAGAAGGCTTGTTCTTGCTTATTTCTTGTTAACTAAAGTAGTTAACCAACATTAACTAATGGAACCTTATTCTAAAATGTTACCACAATATGATATGATAATGCAGTAATAAATATATACATAAGATATATACGTACATACATATATCCATACATAAATAAGACATATACATATATACATAAGAATACATAAATAAGATTTTATGTCTTTTCTTTCCTCTTCAGTCTCATGGCCTCCAGACGGTACTACTTTGAGATTCTCCACAAGCAGGACGACAAAGGCTCGGATCACGTTGAAGTCGGGGTTAGTTTTGAATCAGCTCATCTAAAGCTCAGAGCTTTTGAAATGTCTGTTAATGTACTTCAGAACACAGATCGCTTCCCAATTCAGTTTTTATCACATCTAAACATGTACAACCAGGAATCCTGCACTATCCATTATCTGCAGTGCCAAAACAGCTGTTATTGTCCACTTTGATAAATGCCATTATACCAGTCTTTTCAGTCCATGGGCTATTGTAAAGACTGAGAATATAGGCTAAAGGGACTGAATGGTCATATATGCTTTCACTCACAGCTTTGATAACACTCCATTCATTCTTCCTGAGAGAGCCGAAAACTTTTCAAAGCCTCTCTTTGGGTTTTTAAGAACAGGAGACCAGCATTAAGTTTTTATTTTATTTTACAAATTTGATTACGAAAATAATAAAATATTAATATATTAAAAAAAAAAAAGTTTTTTCTTTTGTTTGTTTTTGCTCAGATTAATTCTCAGCTCTTCTATATGTCCAGTGTCTTGGAAAGACTTTTTAAAGATTAAAAGATGTTTAAGATGGCTTTTCTGTGGTTTGATTACGGATTGGTTAAATTAAGTTAATGCATAAAAATATAGAAAATACAGAAAAAATTGAAGTAAATCATTTTAAATTATAAAATAAAATATGCATGAAAAGAATATAAAAAAATATATTATAAAATTATAATATATAAAAATTATATATAATTATACAAATATATATAATTAATTAAATAATAAATGCTGTCAATAAAAAAAATGCACACTTCTTTGTGGCAAAATACATTTAGGTTAACCCACCTCTAGACATCACATACTGTATAAACTGTGTTTGGCCATTTTAAAGGTCATTCGGACAATCTTTCCTGTCTAAATGGATATGTGTTAGAAATGTACTTTTGCCCCTGAAATTTAGTTTTAGGAATACATTTTTATCTTTATGAGGGCATTTTTGCACATATTTTATTGCGTCAACTGAGTGGTGCACTCTGCTAAGCTGCTGGTTCCAAACCTCTAAGGTTTTGGGGGAAGTCGTGGCCTAGTGGTGATAAATACTCTGAAGTAGAGAAAGATGTCTTGGTTTGTGGAAGTGTGATCCGAAATGTAAATGTCTGTGCTGCTATGCCATTACATCTTTAAAGTCCCTCTGATTTGAACCATCCATTTATGCTCTAGCCCAGTTTTTGTTTGAGTCTTCCTTCATTTAACAAGTGTACTAAACCTTTCAATTTATTACATCAAGCATTGCACTTGCCTTTAGGCAGTGGCGGGACCTGACAGAGGCAATATGTATATGCAGTTCTTCACCTCGCTCGCTTTTCTACTGAAATCACATAATAAAATGCATCCAAATGTGCCTTGTTTCTGATATCCATTAATATGCAGTAAGAATCTTGTTTTATTGTACATAGACAAGTACTGTCTATCTATTTATCCCTCTTTTTTGACCAACTGTCTCCACCTACCTCAGTGAATTCAAGCATGGTACTGTGATAGGATGCCAATTCGTGAAATTTCATCCCTGCTATATATTCCATTGTCAACTGTAAGAGGTATTATTGGAAAGTTAAAGCGTTTATGAACAGCAGGAACTCAGCAGCGTACCGAGTGCTGAGGCACATGGTGCATAATAGTCCCCAATGCTCTGCTGATTCCACAGCTCAGTATCTCCAGACTTCCACTGGCATTAATATCAGCAGTAAATGTGTGGCATGAGCTTCATGGAATCAGTTTCCACAGCCAAGCAATTGCATGGAAGCATCACATCAACAAGTACAATGCCAAGTGCTGGACGGAGCGGTGTAAAGCAATCCACCACTGGACTCTGGAGCAGTGGAAACCTGTTCTGTGCAGTGAGGAATCACCCTTCTCTGTTAAGCAGTCTAATGCACAAGTATGGGTTTGGTGGAGAACATTGGCTGCCTGACTGTAACGTTTTGGTGGTATGGTTTGATTTTCAGGGGTTGGTCTGGGCCCCTTAGTTCCAATGAAGGGAACACTTAAAGCTTTGCAATACCAAGAAAATTTGGATGATGCTATGCTTCCAGCTTTGTGAGAACTGTTTAGGGAAGGCCTTTTCTATTCCAGCATGACTGCTCTGGTGCACAAAGCAAGGTCCATAAAGACCAGTTTGGATGAGTTTGGTGTGGAAGAACTTGAGTGGCTCGCAAAGAGCCCTGACTTCAACCCCATCGAACACCTTTGAGATGAACTGGAACAGAGATTGCAAGCCAAGCCTTCTTGTCCGTGCCCAATGCTCTACTGAATCAATGGTCAAACATTCCCACAAAAACTCTCCAATGTCTTGCAGAAAGCCTTCCGAGAAGAGCGGAAGCTGTTACATCTGCAAACGGGGGACCAAGAGTATAAATGGGTATTTATGAAAATATATAACTGCTTTTATATCTTAGGAATCAAAAGTGATGTAAACCCCTGTAAATGAATACACAATGGTCTGCTACAGCATTGGGTACGGTTGCCCACAGTACAGTGATACAAACACAGTTATAAGAAAGCACCAAATAGGAAATAAAAAAGCCATTTATCCCCACTAATTACATAGACAATGCTGGAAACATGAATAGTTCGTAAAAAGATGTGCAAGGCCTTCCGTTTTGTTAGGAAAAAGCAGAACAAACATGGTAAAACAAATGAATGTCATCACATTATCATCAAAAATGCCAAAAATAACAATTTCAGCCCTAACCCTTTTGTGAAGCCATCAGCAAGCATCGGTCCATAGCACACGCTCTGCGGGAGAGAGACAGAGAGATGCAGAGAGTGCTTCAAACTACTTTAGGTTTGATTTAGCTGCAGCTGGCTGCTCTTCATTTCACAGAAAGGACTGAGCAAATGAGCAAATACAAAAAGGGCCTCCAAATGAAATGTTCTGAATGTATTTCCTGTCTTTGACCGTCTGCTCTGGACTGAGAAAAGATCTCATGACAACATATATATTTACCAAATATACTGTCAATGGTTTTCTGGGTCAAAAAGTAAGAAATTATCTAATAAAAGACATTATATTTTTATTGATGATGATTATTATTATTATTATTATTATTATTAATGTAATGGTTAAAAGGTTTATTTATTTTTTAATGGAGTACTTTTGGTAAAAAAAAAACAACAACAAAAAAAAACAAGAGTGTTAAATTCATGTAATAAATTAAATAATTAATAATCTGACAATGAAAACAAATTTATTAACAACAAATTTTGGGAAAGATGTATTCCCCTATGGTGCTCCCTCAGAGTTAATTGACGTTATGGCTGAAAGACATGCATTGAATAAACCAAATAGAGCTGTTAAAGAAATGAAAACTTCTGCAGTGAATGGGTGCCGTCAGAATGAGAGTCCAAACAGCTGATAAAAGCATCACAATAATCCACACCACTCCAGTCCATCAGTTAATATTTTACGATGTCGAAAGCTGCACGTTTGTAAGAAACAAGTCTTTTTGACCAGAAAAAAGCAATATTATGAATAAAGGACTTGTATTGTGGTTGAAAGCAACAGTTTGAAGTTAAAAAGCTGCTTTGAAGCAATTGTTTGAACACTCATTCTGACGGCACCCAATCACTGCAGAGGATCCACAGGTGAGCAAGTGACAAAATGCTAAATCTCTCATAATCTGATGAAGAAACAAACTCATCTACATCTTAGATGGCCTGAGGATGAGCACATTTCAGCAAATTGGGTGAACTATTCCTTTGTGTGTGTGTGTGTGTGTGTGTGTGTGTATGATTTGGAATTCCCATTAATTTAACTTTACCAAAACGTTTGATAGAGAAACAACATCTAAAATGCACTTGTGACTACACATTTGTGAGTCACAGAGCATAATAAAATACTGTCAGCCACACTTGCACTTTTCTGGCTATGTTGTTATATTTTGTTGTTTTCATTGTATTGATTTTTGTCTCTTCACACCGAATGCTTCAGGCCAGTGATTCGGACCTCTGTTTCACTGAAGAAATGTCATCAGGGACATGAGACCGTGAAGACAGGAACAGCTACTTCAGTACACACATTTAGTACACACATTTCTTTAGCTTTCTCAATGGGCATATAGCATAGATATTTATATCAAATTTAAGCTCCTTATGATTACTATATTGTTCCTTACCTCTACTGTGAAATAAAGGAATAGTTCAATGTATTTGAATGGCTGTTGTGTACAATTCTGCAATATTAGATTTTAATTAACATCATTTAGCCGTTTTATTAAGTTAATATCCTCCTGGGAACCATTGAGAGGTTCTCACATTGAAGGCATTTGGTCAAAAAAGAGAGCCCTTTTCTCTGCCACAACACATTTCTTTTTTCTCATGCACTTTGTCTTTCTGTCTTTTCTTAAAACTGGAATGATTATACTGTCCACAAACCCAGACACCTGAATTTATCACAAAGAAGATAACTTATATCTTATTATTATATTTTAAAGTGATATTAGTGGATGCTGTCTCAATCGCTGTTAGAGTGCCTCTAATATTCATCCGTAATTCTAGACCCAGTTTCTGAATTTGTGTGTGTGTGTGTGTGTGTGTGTGTGTGTGTGTGTGTGTGTGTGTGTGTGTGTGCATCTCACAAAATCAGCCAGTGACATGCCTGGGTCTTTTCTGTGTCAAGAAAAGAAATAAATTATCTTTTTAAACACATTTTTTCTTATACAAAGAAGGGTGCTATTCTAAGATTATAAAATATATTATTTATAGTGTATTTTATCATTTATTATTTAGTTGTTATATATTTATATATGATGGTTCTATTGTCAAACTGCTTAAATATGATGATTATAAAAATCAGAATAATGAGAATTTGAGGTTAATGTTTTAGGGTTAAATGTGCATAAATGTCCTAAAGAAAATGGAGGGGAAAAAATGACATGAAAATGTTCTCATGAAATGTACCCATATACTGTATGCTTGCTTTACACAAAAATCATATTTTCACAATCAAAGTGAAACATATCTTTGCTGATTGTTCCTCGATAATGTTATCACTGTGTGTGTGTGTGTGTGTGTGTGTGTGTGTGTGTGCTCTTGTTTTTGTGACATATCAGGACACAACTCTGTATAATGACATGGGTATGACACAGGTATTACAAGGAGAGGGTGACTTATGAGGACATAACTCATGTCCCCATTTTTCAAAACGCTTATAAATCATACAGAATGAGTTTTTTTGAGAAAGTAAAAATGCACAAAGTTTCCTGTGAGGGTTAGGGTTAGGTGTAGGGTTGATGTAGGGCCATAGAATATACTGTTTGTACAGTAGAAAATGGGATACAGTAGCCTATGGGATGTCCCCACTTTTCACAAAAACAAACGTGTGTGTGTGTGTGTGTGTGTGAGAGAGAGAGAGAGTGAGAGACAGCAGGTGAGTGTGTGTGTGTGTGGGGGGGGGGGGGGGGGGGGGTTGGCCCGTCTCTCCTCATTTCAGCGAGCATAAGCAGAAGTGACATGGTAATTGCACAACATCATTAAAAGAATTGTAGCTTGTCTGATGGTTTGTAAGTGTGCTGCTGAAGAAGCTACTGTTGATGTGAGTGTGTCTCTCATTTGCTTCTGTGTATTGTGTTGTGATTGGGCTGGTGAATATATTTAGCGAGGGTGACCTTGCTTGAAATGTAGGCAAATAAATAGCAATGCAGATTTTCCTCTATCTTCTATAGTTCGTGATATTTGTTGGTTGCACAACATTTCCACTTTTAGTGAAGTCAGAAATCACATCTTGTTAAGGCACAGTTGCTACATGTCTACACCATTTCAAAGCTTTAATCAGCCAGTGGCCTGCCAACATTAAAGAGTTTGATGAGATGTCTTTTGACAAGAGGTGGTTTCATCACTTTGTGCAATACTTTTTTCAAAACTCTGTCTTATTACTTCACAGTGTCTATTTAGTCTTTTGTTGCCAGACTTTTGACTGTCACCATAAAGGCCTTTTACTGTCATGTCTACTTTGCCGTTTCTTCTGGCCAAGAACCACCCATTTAGAAAATAAGAGAACCCTCTAACTAATGCAAAGGACCCAGACTCATGGTGGGTTCCCTCTCCGTTGACATTTACATTTACATTTAATCATTTAGCAGACGCTTTTATCCAAAGTGACTTACAAATGAGAACAATAGAATAAAAGGTAAGTGGTAGTATTAGTTGGTTAAGTGCTGGCGAAAAAGATGAGTCTTTAGATGTTTCTTGAAAATGAGCAAAGACTCAGCTGTACGAATTGAGATTGGAAGGTCATTCCACCAGCTGGGCACAGTTCAGCAAAAGGTCCGTGAGAGAGATTTTGAACTTCTTTGGGATGGCACCACAAGGCGTCGTTCACTTGCAGAGCGCAAACTTCTGGAGGGCACATAAGATTGAACTAGTGAGTTTAGGTATATTGTTGCCGTGCCAGTGGTCGTCTAGTAGGCAAGCATCAGTACTTTGAATTTGATGCGAGTGGCTACTGGTAGCCAGTGTAACCTGATGAAGAGAGGAGTAACGTGAGCTTTTTTTGGCTCATTGAAGACAACCCTCGCTGCTGCATTCTGGATCAATTGCAGAGGCTTGACAGTACATGCAGGAAGGCCCGCCAGGAGAGCATTACAATAGTCCAGTCTGGAGAGCTTGGACAAGAAGTTGGGTTGCTTGCTCTGACAGGAAGGGTCTAATCTTCCTAATGTTGTATAGGGCAAATCTGTAGGACCTGGTCGTTGTAGTAATATGGTCTGTGAAGCTTAACTGATGATCCATCACAACTCCTAGGTTTCTTGCTGTCCTGGAAGGAGTTATGGTTGATGAACCCAGCTGTATTGAGAAGTTGTGATGAAACGATGGGTTAGCTGGAATCACCAGCGTTGAAATGATTATTGCTTGAATTAATGTATGTAATATATGTAGCCATTCTTATGTTGTAATGCTTACTGTTCAAATAACCCAATAAATTCATTAAACGTCTCACCTTTGCAAATTTTAGACAAGTTGGAAGCAGTGTTGGGAAGGTTACTTTGGAAATGTAATAGGTTACAGATTACAAGTTACCCTGTTTAAAATGTAATAGTAGTGTAACTTTTTCAATTACTTTATTAAAGTAATGTAACTAATTACTTCTGAGTACTTTTTGATTACTTTTCTAAATTTGTGAAAATTAAAGAATATTAAATAAAAGCATATACATCAACTTAAATACAGTTATCTAATAAGCATGTGACATATTCTGTGTAATAAACTCCTGAAACATTGGTGTTTTTTTGAAACTGCTGTCTCTGTATATGATGATAGTTTTCTCAAAATAAGTAAAATGCACATGAAGTGACAGAGCAGTTCTAGAAATTATGTTTATGTGCTCGTGTACTCCTATATTGAGACGGCAGAGGTTGAAAACACTGCGAGCTTCAGTAGGCCTATGTGTAGTAAATGAAACCATGTCTTTGCCATTAATTTACAGGAGGGGCGGACTGGGAAGAAAATTCAGACTGGAAAATTCAAACTCATACAAACAAATTCATGGACAAAACTATTTTTTGTATGGACCTGACATAAAAAAAGGTTTAAATCTTTAATTTGGGGACATGCAAAATAATTAAAAGTTCTCTCCTGAACTGCACCTTAAACGTGCAGTATGGAATTTTTGGCCACCAGGGGTCACTCAATCAAAACAATAACATGAGACGTACTTTGATGACATCGGGAAAGAGCGTAGGCTCATGGGAGTTGTTGTTCATTGGAACACGCGCTCTGTCGCTCCCCACATTCCTCACTCATTTTAACTGAGGCCGGCGACACACTGGATGCGTGGCGCAAGCGTCTCAGCTGCGTGGCGTGTCAGTTTTTAATTCGGCTCCCATGTTAATAGGTTAGAGCTTGCAGACTGCCTGCGTGAGACGCGTGTCTCAGGCCCGGCTCGAGCCGCGCGGAAAACACGTGCATGCTAGAAATAGAACCGACGCCTCTTTTTCACACGACACGCACGCGTGTTGGAAGCGTTTCCAGGCAAAATATAATAGGAAAATATGTTTATATGTAATTTTGTACACAAATACATATTAATTCATGACATTTTGATGTTTGAAAGTCTATAGGTTGACATAAATTCAGATACAAATGTAATTTAAAAAATAAATAAATAATTATCGATTTTCAAATATTGCACCTGTCAAACATAAGTCTATTTTTCCGTCAATACTGTTGACGGTGTCCTTTATCAGTAGGCTTTATATTTATGTTCAACATGAAGTATAGATATTGTTGTCATGAAGACAAGAGCCTGGTCTGTCGGCAGTCTCCCTCTATGTCACCTACAGCAGCAGCAGCAGCGCGCCAGGCTTCTGGCACGCAGCAGAGACGCCACGCAGCCAGTGTGTCACCAGCCTTAGTATTTTGACAATCACGTATTTTCGAACGGAGAGATATATGAATTATCAGACCCCTATCAAATCAATATTCCATCTAGCTAGTAGTAATATATGTTAAAAAAAACACGGTTGCCTTTCGTTAATAATTATAATTAGGCTACGTTTATACTATGATATCGAACAAGATAGTGAACTGCATTTGAAGCTACTTTATCCAGCTAGATAGAGAACGCATGTAGATTTACATTATTATACTCTACATGAGAGCTAGTCCGTCTGCGTTTTACACAAGACATCATCGTTTCACAAAATATACGGATAGATATAGTTAGCTGAATGGATGCATACCTGTTTATTAGAATGCAAGCATCTCTCTGTAGTTTCAGCTTGTCACGAAGCTCTCTCTATCTTGGAAATGCAACTCCAATATTTACCCGTGTCTCGTTTCTTCTTCGTCCCAAAACCTTCTCGGGTCATTTATTTCACCCGTATGTTTGCTCTTCACAGAACGTGCAGGCAAAGCATAATCATGATCCATAACTAAGTTATTGATTGAGGTATAAATACGAATATAAACAATATAAATATAAAATATAATAGTCTCGATCAAGGCTAGCTACTACTTTTTCTTCTTCGTCTCGTCTTTGCTTCTGTTCACCTTTGTATTTGGCGGTTCCGCAGGAAGTTAGATAAACTAGAGGGGTCAAAGTTTATATGACGCCATAGACGGGCGACAAAACGGAAATAAAGAAACGTGCCGTGTCTTCTAATTAAACTATAATTTTCTCCGGATTTTAAAGTTCGTGGAAACTGTCGGGATAATGTAAGTACTCAACAAAAATATATATATATAACATAGATATAGTGATATCTGCTATTTTTAAAGCAGAAAAATTACATATTGTGCCTTTAACTTCCATTTTTCTCTTCAGTCTCTTTATTTTGCCCTGTTATCCATCTCTCTCATGACTTTAATACTCAAGATTGAAAAAAACTATACTTTACAATACAATACTCTACAATAATACAATATCTTTATAGAAAAATCCTAATACTGTACACGAGTCATGTTTTTCCCTTACAAAAAATTACCATGCTTTTATTAGCCTATATAAAAGTAAAATAACCTTTTTTTTTTTTTTTTGCAAATGGATTTGTAATTATTTTTAAATAAATACATTTGTAAAATAATTTTAAATTTTTGGTTATCACATTTAAACAATAGTAACCATTTTCTCTGGATTTATAGTTAAATATTAAAATGTTAATTTTCGTAAGGGGTCTGTCGTAGCTCTCCCTAAACCTATAAAAAAAAATCGGATTTTTTTTTCAGCTAAATTAATACTGTAACATTACAAAAGATAATAATGATGTCCTTTATATAGTATTTTGAGTGATGACTGATGAGCAACTTGCTGCTGCTTGATTAAATAAATAAAAAAAACAAAGACAAAAAAGCATCTTTACAGATGAAACTGACCTGAAACCCTGAACAGGAGTTCTGTATCTCTGCTCCAGCAGTCCACTCTATTCTCTCTCTCTCTCTCTCTCTCTCTCTCTCGCATTGATTACTCTGAGTCTGATCCAAACCGTTTGGCGGAGGCGCGGAGAGCGCGCGAGTCATGACTAACACTTCATGATTTATTAGAGATTTAATTATCAAATGGCGGATTCGCAAATGATCGCTTTAGTACATTCAGCAGGCAATTATACAATAATGATATTAAATATTGAGGCAAAATCGGCTGCCAGGCCACCGGGAATTGTCCCGGTTCTCCCGGTGTCCAGTCCCTCCCTGATTTCCACAGACACGCAGAATGTGCAAGTCATATATTGCATTTTTGGGGCTTTATATTCACAGACACTAGTCCATGTCATGTTTTGATTCAAGTGCACTGACCTACTTTTGATTTAGTCATCCAAAATGTGGGATATTCTGTCCGCGTTAGGCATTTCGTTTTTATGACTGGATTCTACGAACCAGACTGTATTTCCGCCTCCCGGAAATTATTAGGGCGGTATGTCTCAGAATAGTCAGTGCAATTTGGGAAAGAAATCAGTTAAATCTGTATGTGGATGTGTGTAAATATTCAAATGTAATCCCCTTTGTAATCGTAAAAAATTTCATAAGTAACTGTAATTTAATTACTCATTTTTTCTTAGTAACTGTAACTAATTACAGTTACAATAATTTTGTAATTAAATTACGTAACGCCATTACATGTAACTAGTTACTCCCCAACACTGGTTGGAAGTTATCCAAACTTCACAGTGAATTTTAAGAACATTGTTTTCAGGAATTTAAATTTGGCTTATGTTTAGTCTTTAAAACAATCTTAAGAAAAAAAGATAATTTGTAAGTACACTCAGAAAAAAGGTACAAAAACTGTCACTGGGGAGGTACCTTTTCAAAAGGCACACCTTTGTTCCTAAAGAGTCCATTTTGGTACCTTAAAGGTACATAATTATTACCAAAAAGTGTACTTATTAGCAATGGCGGCTCTTGGGTTTTAAAATAGAGGAGGCACACTAATTGTATTGGTCTGGGATCCCTGCCGATTATTATTATTATTTGCTTAACCACTTTAAAATTGGCTTTTTGGTCTGAAAATGTAAACAAAACGACACCCATACAACAAGATAATATAATATCACTTACCTGGTCGGTCACTTGAAGCAAACCACCGTCCCCTCATAAAAGCCTTTGTTAAAAGAGAGTTGCCTGTTGTGCTATTTAATTAAGCCGACTGCTGTAGCCTATATCCAGCTTAGGCGTGTTTTCCTTCTTTTTTATATATATATACTGTTTGAATGACAGCTTGGTAAATCTGTTGGCGATCAAATATTCAATAACTCTACTCATCATAAGTACTTGGATCAAGCACAGTGCGAAAAGTTCAAACTAATAGTGTGTAATTTACATCTCTATGATTATTGGTTGATGTACCAGAGGGGAGGCTAGCCTCCCTTACGAGGTTTCTTTTCTCAACACTCCTCAGAGCTGAAACTGAAAACTCGATGCTGATTGGCTAATTTTTTTTACCAACTGAGGCACGAGAGCTCATCTCTCTCCTGGCCTCCCTCTCCCCTTCTCTAACATTAGCGGTCGTAATTACATCAGCAGATTCAGCACATTCGTGATAGAAAAGTAGTGCTTTTCCAGCTGTGAAATAAAAAAAAATATATATATATACATTCTGAGACACGAGACTGAAATGAATTGTGAATTTTATAAACATTAAATAGTACTCCTAAATTTGTATTTTTGGTCCAACTATGCCTTTAATTAAGCAACAGTAACTGTTCGGCCTGCATTTGAAAAAATGCTGTCTCAAGTGTCTCATACGAAATTTTGCTGTAGTGTATCTTTCAAACAATTGAATAGCATGAACCTCATCCACAACTTCATCAAATCCTGCAACTGATTGTTTCTCAAAAGCACTTGTAGCATTCCATTGGTACCTAAACGCAACATGATTTCCTGGTGGACTGATGAAAACCGATGTTTCCTGATTCCAAGAAATTGTTAAAGCTGTCGATTTCAGCCGGATCTTGCCGGTTTGGTGTGCAATATGCTTTATGCAGTCTAAGAATGGTCTGTTGGCCAACTGTGGCTGTGCCGCATGAGGTTTGAGACTAGTTTCTCTCTAACCATCCCTCTTTTGTCTCTATTACAGTGGCGCCCTTTCCTCCCAGGATTCAAGTACGAGGTCATCGATTCCGCCTACATCTCCATGTACACAGGTAACCTCTCTTAACAAACTCCACCAATTTCATAACTAACCAGCTTTGACTAGCCATCGTGGTTTGGGTGGCTTGATGATGAGACCGTTTGAACTTTAGTCCTTGATGTTATTGTCCGAGTTGCTTGAGAGGTTTCGGTGTAAAATGTTTATGAAAACATACGGTGCCTCTGAGAGTTGCCAGGAAGGAAGAAAGTGGCTTTTTCAAGATCACTGAGATTGATAACAGCGACTCCTTCTGCCAGAGGCTGTTTCCAGTCGCTTGTCTTTGTGCAGAGATTGGTACAGTGTGTCCCATCTTGCTTGAAATGACTAGATGTATTAGCCGCATTACACTTTAAAGTTGTTTTCTGTGCCCTAAAGTTGTGTGCGCAAAGACTTTTAATAGCGTCCTACAGAGTTCGCTACAAAATTGATAAGTTTAGTGGACAGTACAGTAGTTTGCTTTTAACACTTTTTGGTGCCAGTGCCCTGAGGTATGTGAAAATGTGCTTAGAGCTGTTGTGACATAAAGAGAGAAAGGACACTGGAAAAAGTACAAGGTTATAAAGACTCAGTAGGATTTTGCTTGCTCTCAAAGGGAGATCCGTAGCTTGCATACTGTTGGCATAGTGATGATGACTTTCACGGATAGCCTTTTGGAAGTGTCTTCAGTACAAATGGCATCTTGTACGCAGTGGAGCTTACCTGTTTTCAAGCATTTCACAGCACACACACTCTGGCCTCATAGAGTTTACATTCAAGTTGGAAAGAAGTATTACAAATGAGATCTCCATAAGATTTAAATTGTTTCTCCTAGCAATGGCATCAGCTCAAATGGAGACTTTTGTAGAAATATCCTGCTTTTGGTGGTTCTCCTGAGAAAAAAATACCTGAAGAATCTCTCATCTCCTCTTGAATTTCAGAGGAAATGCCAGCAATGTCAAAAATTTTTGCTCAGGGTTTGCCTAGATACCAAAGTCTGCAACTGCAAGTCAGAGAACTCAGTGTGAACTTCCATTCGATACCAGCAGCTCAGTTCAAATAAGAACCAAAACGAAAGGGAACATACTCAAGTGTTTAATATTACAATACCAATAAAGTACTAAACAAGAACTTTCCATTCAGGCCCTGGGCTATTTTAACACACCACAGAAAAACAAGGTGTTCAAAATATAAATTTCTCAGAGATGCAACAGCCAGTGATGGCATGCTCTGTTTTAGTTGCTCTTATTCGCGCATCGAAACGTCTCCTGGGTCTTACACTTACAACCCTTTGGTTATCAGCCCCAGTCTACCCCCTAATCATATCAAACCCTGCTGTCATGACAAACTATATGAATGGGGTTCTATATTATGCTGCATATAATACGCCATGTACAATGTATAATACATTGGAAGTCGTGGCCTAATGGTTAGAGAGTTGGACTCCCAATCAAAGGGTTGTGAGTTCGAGTCTCGGGCCGGCAGGAATTGTGGGTGGGGGAAGTGCATGTACAGTTCTCTCTCCACCTTCAATACCATGACTTAGGTGCCCTTGAGCAAGGCATCGAACCCCCAACTGCTCCCCGGGCGCAGTGTGTGTGTGTGTTCACTGCTCTGTGTGTGTGTGCACTTCGGATGGGTTAAATGCAGAGCACGAATTCTGAGTATGGGTCACCATACTTGGCTGATTGTCACTTCACTTCTACAAACCAACGATTCCCAATATGTTCCTGGGGTACTCCCAATACTGTGATTTTTCCATGTTTTATTTATCTGAAACCCCCATTTCAGGAGTTTTTCTAATGATAAGGAGACATGC
Organism: Carassius carassius; assembly: GCF_963082965.1. NCBI lineage: Eukaryota > Metazoa > Chordata > Actinopteri > Cypriniformes > Cyprinidae > Carassius > Carassius carassius. The sequence goes on from NC_081804.1 coordinate 15,936,089, forward strand.
AAAATGTGCAGTGTTGGGGGTAACTCCAGGAACATGGTTAGGAACCACTGCTCCAAACCTCTTGTCCCTGGTTGCGGGGAAGCTGGAGCCTATTCCAGCATCTCCGGCCAAAGGAATGGAAACAGATGGATGATCAGTTCAACATGAACTAATTTCTCAGAAAATGAATCTTATGCAAAGTTATCTGAGCTATGCTGGCCACAATACTCAAAACATAAAACACAACTCTCATTTGTGTCACTTTTTATTTATGCTCTGTAATTTTACAAGAAAGAAAGGATGCTTAAAAGAAAGCATATGAGCTATAAAAGAGCAAAAGCATTTTCTCTTCAATGTTAAACACCCTATAAACTATTAATGCAACAGATTTATTTTCTTTTTACACATTAAGTTCTTCAGAGACACCGCTGTTGGAGGTAAAGGGTTGTGGTGAATGTGTCTCTAGGCAACAGGGCTGCTGAAAGCCATCAGTTCTCCTAAAAGAGTCGAGTTCTGCTTGAATGCCTTGGGTGAAAAATTGAGTTCTGACAAGGGCTTTCCTGCATCAAGTGTCAAATACTATGAAATTAATTCCCTTCAGAATTGTGATTGTATTATACATTGTACATGGCGTATTATATGCAGCATAATATAGAACCCCATTCATATAGTTTGTCATGACAGCAGGGTTTAATATGATTAGGGGGTAGACTGGGGCTGATAACCAAAGGGTTGTAAGTGTAAGACCCAGGAGACGTTTCGATGCGCGAATAAGAGCAACTAAAACAGAGCATGCCATCACTGGCTGTTGCATCTCTGAGAAATTTATATTTTGAACACCTTGTTTTTCTGTGGTGTGTTAAAATAGCCCAGGGCCTGAATGGAAAGTTCTTGTTTAGTACTTTATTGGTATTGTAATATTAAATACTTGAGTATGTTCCCTTTCGTTTTGGTTCTTATTTGAACTGAGCTGCTGGTATCGTTGACCTTCATGTGAACTCCCTTTGAACGTAACACAGAGCTTAAGCACTTCACAGTGTTCGTCTCACACACATTAAAATGCAGAGTGTGAGACAACAGCCACCTCTGCTCTCTCTTGGGTTTCAAGCACACATCAAAGCCTGTCTCATCTGCGTGGAGTGGCTCTGGCGGTCCTCACTGTTTGAAGGGTTGCACCTTCATTTGTCACCCAGACACTGTGCTGTCTCTGATATGGAGTGACCCACATTTTAGCAAGGCATTGACATTGAGCTTAAACAGATAGACAGCCTGCACATAGGCATAGGCACATCTTGTCAAAGGTATCCTGAACGGTTGCCAAAGTGGTTGTTGGAGCATTTCATAAGGTCGCTAAGGCGTTGATATGCAGTTGCGATGGGGTTCTGGCTGGTGGTTATGTGTGTTCTTGGGGGTTCTGAGAGGTTGCTGGGGCATGGTAAGGCAGTTGATAGGGTGTTGATATGTGGTTTTATAGAGTGGTTGCCTGGACATTGATAGACAGTTGGCATTGTGTTGCTATATTTTTTGGTGGGTAGCTAAGAAGTTATTAGAGTGTAGTTAGATGGTTGCTAGAGTTTTCTGAGAGTTGGGAAACATTGTGAAGTTGATAGACTCTTGTCAGGGTGTACCAGGTGTTTATTGTGGTGTTAGGTGGGCATAATGGGTGGTTTCTATGGTGTTCTGGGTTGTTGGAGTTGTTGAGGCGATTGTTAATGTGTACTAGGTGGTTTCTAAGGTAGTGTTAAGCAAGGTGCTGTGGTTTTCGGGGGGTAGCTAAACAGTTAGGGTGTTGTTAGATGGTTTCTATGGTGGTCTTTGTTTCTAGGGCGTTATTATGCAGTCTCAAAAGAGTTTTCTGGGAGTTGCTATGTATCAGAATGCTGCTAGGCACTTAACAGGGTGTTTTGTTGTTAGGTGGTTGATATGGCATTATGGGTGGTTTATAGTGTGTTCTGGGTGGTTGCTATGGCATGGCAGTTTTCTATTCTTTTTTGTTGTTGTTGTTGTTGTTGCTGATCATATGGTCAGTTGCAAAGGTTTTTTTTAAGTGTTTTGTATGCTGCTTCATGTTGCCTTTAAAAATCTTACTTCATGAGAAATGGCTTCTCATCTCCATTAATCATTCTGTTTTCTTTCTTTGTGAAAGATGAGAGCAGTTTGAAGATGAACCATGTGGATCACATTCCTCAGACACTGGCCAGCCATGGCCCCATCCCAGCAGAGACCCACAGCCAACACGGCGCCGATATGCTGCAACCAGACCCGCGTGACACCTTCTTCAACAGTAAGCCTCTATTTCTCTGTTCAGGTCTGCTTTCCAGTCTCCTCTTATTTAATTCCTCTGCCTCTCTGTTGCTATTGAGTCCACTGAAATAGTTTTTCTTCCTGAATGTTCCTGAATGACAAATATTGTGTGAAAGTAAACTTTGATAATGTGCCTTTGGTAAATCTGGTCTTTCTAACAATACTCTCTATAGTTCCCATGATTGACCCCACTCATCTTGAAAATGTGTTGCCTGCCTGTCTCTACTCGCCAACATATGTGGTCAAAGACTTCCCTATCGCTCGCTACCAAGGCCTACAGTTTGTGAGTTTAACAAACATATATTTCTGCTCTTATTTTGCCAAATAGTACAAAAGAAAATGCCTTTTGAGTAACAATGCACTTGCACCTGTTGCCATATTTACTTACTGGTGTAGTGTACTGAAACTTCCTGTGCGATTACTGCCCCCTTTTGGCTGATAAAAGTAATTGCAGGCACACCATAAAAGTAAATCAAAGCGCAAAAACAATTAAGATCTGTGAGAGCAATTATAAATGGGCACATTTACACAACATATCATCAATTATCATCTTTATATTCTAATTTTGAATTTTGTGTATCGCTAATAATCAATCAAATTACTGCATCAAATAATGAAGCAAACATTTGTTTTGACAAATCAGACTTCAAAATGCTGCATTTTCGAAGGAGTATAATTTTTCTATATCCCACAATGCAGTGTGCTTGACTTGACCTACAATTTGCAATAAGTGAACCTGGAACAGTTTAGATTTTTAATGTCATTTGAATATCAAAGGTAAAGACATGATACACAAAATGAATTAAAATTCCAAAATTAGTGTTTTTGTTTCCGGAGAGGAACCTGCCTGACCACTTGCCTGATTAAAAGAGTAAGAAATATTTAAATGTATATTGTTGCATACTTTCGCATGTTATTTTTCAAAAAAATTTGTAGGCAACATACAGTACAGTATATGCTACACAATACACTTTTATCTAGTGTTCACAGACATATTCTACTGATCAGTAGTAAACTAGTGACATTTCAAGTTAATTATCGAGGTTGTCATGTCTGGTGTATTGTCTGCAGGTCTATCTTTCTTTTGTCTTTCCCAATGACTTCACCCGTCTCACCCACATGGAAAGAGAAAACAAGTGCTTCTACAGAGAGTCGCCCATCTATTTGGAGAAGTAAATTTTTGTATAGATTGTAATTGCATTAAATATCTATCTAACTATCAGTCTATCTGTCTTTGTCTGTCTGTGTTTACAGTAAGAGCAGGGACATTTATCACGAAAGTAATTTTAAAACTTCATCATATAGTAGATTAATTGAAATGGTTACTCCGAATCGCTTACGACCACTGAAAAATAGATGAATAAATAAATTGCTTTAAAACCCTATATTTCTCTTCCATGGACCTGATCTTTCACTCTCCATCTCTCTCTCTTTAACAGGTTTGGTTTCTATAAATACATGAAGATGGATGAGGAGGAAGATGACAGGCCATTTTTCTTCCCTAATCCTGATGGTGAGTTTTCATGTGTGAGTGATCAGTGATCCAGAAGAGGAATAACACTTCATTAGAGCATCATTCAGTCACTAGCTGCTTTATTAGAATGTGGCAGATATATTCATCAGAAGATAATGGCCTTGGGTTGGAGCCAGAAAAGAAATGAATTGCTGGAGTTGTGAATATTTTCAAAGGGTTAAGGCAACGAAATGAAAATTGCTGCCGAAAGGTGTTTTCATATCAAGACAAACTGGATTCATCATTTGAAATATTTTCAGAAAATTCTGATAACAAAATAGAACAACATGTTATTTAGGTAGCAACTCCAATGTTTTTGGTAACATCCTGAACTGTAAAATTACTGTAAAAAAATGATTTAACAACTTTAAAGTTCAAATCTAAAAAAGTATGAACAAGAACAGAAGACCAGCTGAATAAAAATGCAAACTCACTATCTGCCAGTAGGTGGCACTTATGGAAAGCAGAAATACAGTGGTTACCATAGTCACAAAGTATACAAAGCAGCATTGCACTTATGAACAATATTTTATTAGACATAACACAGAGTTAAAATGAAAAAAAAATCCCATCAAAACTTTTCCGAAGACTGTCAGTTCCCTTAGATATACATTCGTATTCCCATACAAAGTCCTCTGATTTCTAAAGCCTATTTCAGTGTCGGAAAGGTTTGTTTTGCAAAAAGGCGACAAGTTTGCAGGTATGGTATATATGTCCAATTTCACAACTTCTATTGCAGGGTCTCTCAAACATATAGCAATTTCAGTAGGTGCCACTTGTAAAAGTTTCATACTTTAAAGTCTTGGTATGAATACATTTCAAGGTCTTATATAAGGTCTCTTTACGAAGTTAACCTCAACTGGTGGAGGAACAGTCATAGTGTCTGTTTGTGGTGTTTTGCTTTAGATTTTCTTGAAGAAGAAGAGGGGGCAGATCCAGAGGATGAAGCACAAGTTGTTGGCACCCAATCAGCAAAGGAATCTGCCCAACCTAGCCAATCAAATCATACATCAAGCCCTTCTGAAAAACCTGTTGCCACAATGCTGGAGAAGAAAGAGGTAGAGCCGGACAACCCAGCTTTTAGAAGAGAGCAAAGGCGCTTTTTCACAAGAGCAAGGCAGGTGGTTGGGTCTCAACCTCAAGAGGCGGACCAAGACTCTCTGGACCATCAGGCTAAGGTAGGGTTACCAAAAAGTGAGAGTGTGGTGCAAGGTCGTTCTCTCACTTGGGTTCAAAAAGACCACCGGGACTTTAGAGAAGGCTGGTCAGAAGATCTTTCACCGAAAATAAGCAGATCGGCTTTGCTATTCCCACCAAAATCCTCATTGGTGGCCCTCAACAGTCGAGCCAAGCAAACCCTCAGCAATCCTGCCCAAATTGTCCCTTCCTCAGGTAACAACCATGCTCATGACAACAGCCACAATCCTGGAAACAGCCACACCAACAAGCAACACAAGAAAGAGGACAACAAAATCTATGTCACAAGACCTCGCCCTGCTAAGGACAAGCAAAGACCCATTTCACGCCAACCCAGAGAGGTCTTCCCTGGTGTTTTCCTGTACCAGAGCGGCAAAACCACAAAGCTGGTGAACCTCAGTGCCAGACCAAGGCTCAATAAAGGAGCTTTGCGTGCATCCCAGTTATTTGTGCGGTCTCCTCTGCAAGAGAGCAAGGTCTTTCCAGCGAGCCCCAATTGCAGTAAGCCAGCTGAAAACCCTGTGGCCCCAAACCGAGCAGCAATCCCAAGCCGCTTTGAGAGGAGGATACGAGGCATCTGGGAAAAACACCAGCATCCCTTGAGGCCCATCACAACCGCTCGACCCCTTCCTGCTTCCACCCCTCTGTCCACTAACTCTGAGAACGTGCTTCCGACCGAGCCTCTCCGTGTCACTTCCTACTTGCATACCGCTGAGATAACCAAGTCCCAACAGCAGCGGCTGGACACTGACCCAGAACCCGAGGAGGATGGAGGCCAATCAGAGTATAGTTATGAGGACGTGGAGCCTCGCCCCGGGTGGGCGGAGGAGGCCATTAATTGGCAGAGGACGTTTTCCGTCAATAGCATGGACTTTGAGACATTGCGTTCTGACTGGAATGATCTTCGTTGCAACGTGTCTGGAAACCTGCAGCTATCTGAGAGCGAAGTGGTGGACATACTTGCACAGTACATGGAGAAGCTCAACGAACGCAATGGAGGGTAAGGCTGATACAGAAAACAATATTTTAGTTTCCGATATATCTGTAAAAATCAGTATTCACACATATTATTAAAAATTATTGCCACTCTACAGCCATTTGGCGATACAGAGACTTACACATTTAATTCACAATATATCAATAAATATAATTTTTCACATAGCATTTATGTGTTTTAAATTTTTTTATTTATTTATTGTTACATCCCTTTGCAGTTTCTTTCCCCTGTTTGTCTAGTTAGCAATACAGAGAATTACTATAATTACTGGAAAATGGACACCTTACATTTGATATATTTTATACAAATTTAATTGGAAAATAATACAAAAATATTGGCAGTGACAGTGTGTATTTATGTTCAGTTTTTTATTTTATTTATTATTAAAGTTCTTTTTCCTTACCGAACATATATTTGTCAATTACGGAGATTTATCATAATTACTCCAATAACTGAATTCATACATATTTAACTTGCAATATATCTGTAAAATATTGGTGTCCGGTATGTAACATTTTTGTATTCTTTTTTGTTGTTGTTGTTCTGGTGAAAATAATTATAATAATTTAATTTGCTAAATATTTGTGAAATACTGTTTTCAGTTTCTTTTCCCTCTCTCTAATTGTACAGGGGTCTCATTTATAAAGGTTGCGTATGCACAAAATGGACATAGAAACATGCGTACGCAATTTTCCACACACATATCGTGATTTCTAAAAAATAAACTTGGCGTAAATATGTACGCACCATACAGACATTCTAGACCATGCGTACGAACTCTTTTTCCTGGAGTGAGAAAAGTAATGAAGTAACAACGATTTTAAACTCTGTTTTCATGTTGATATACACATTTACATTAAATACTCCACTCACATTAATGGAGATTAACACTGAAATTACATAATTTTACAAAAAATACACATTTAAAATTGCACCAAGGGTAATTGTACCAAAAAGTAAATCACACAACCACTCACTCCACCATTTAATAATTTTTTTTTACCCCTCCTTTCTCAGGATTTATACTCTCCTCCGCATCATAAACGTAGAAAAGCGGCGTGACTCTGCACGCGGTAACCGCTACCTGATAGAGCTGGAGCTAATGGAGCGAGGCCGTAAAGTGGTCCGTCTATCTGAGTACATCTACTTGCTGTTGCACCGTGGTCGAGTGGAAGACAGTACGGAAGGGGTCACAGCATCATCCCCCTCTTCCCCTGTTGCCAGCCCACCTGCTCCACCCTCCCGCACACCTACCCATGGGGCTCATGGCACCCCACAGTGGAGCACAGAGTATGCCAAACCCCTGCTGTGCCAGCCAGTGATGCTGCAGTGGAAAAAGGACGTCATGGTGCATTTTGTGGTACCAGGTAATAATAGCTAAATATCTATCTTTTTTTGTTAAGAAGTCTTAATCTTTTTACCAATATACTCCAGAATGTTATGAAGAGTGATCAGATGAATTTTCCCGCTTTGCCATGAAAATTTACTTAATCCCAAAAAACGTTTCCACTGTATTACAGCCTTGCCACAAAAGGACCAGCTGACATCATGTTAGTGATTCTCTTATTAACACAGGTGAAAGTTTTGATGAGGACAAGGCTAGAGATCACTCTGTCATGCTGATTAAGTTAGAATAGCAGACTGGAAGCATTAAAAGGAGGGTGGTGCTTGAAATCATTGTTCTTCCTCTGTTAACTATGGTTACCTGCAAGGAAACATGTGCAGTTATCATTGATTTGCACAAAAAGGCAAAAATTGCTAGTAAGATTGCACCTACTGTAAATCAAGGGGAGAGGTTAAATTGCCGTGAAGAAGGCTTCATGGTAACCAAGAAAGTGCAGCAAGTGCCAGAACTTTCTCCTGAAGTTAATTCATCTGCGGGATCAGGGCACCAGCAGTGCAGAGCTTGCTCAGGAATGGCAGCAGGTTTGTTTGTGTGCATCTGCATGCACAGTGTGGAGAAGACTTTTGGACGAAGGCTTGGTGTCAAGAAGGGCAGCAAAGAACCCACTTCTCTTCAGGAAAAAACATCAGGGACAGACTGATATTCTCTAAAAGGTACAGGGACTGCTGAGGACTGGGGTAAAGACATTTTCTCTGATGAAACCCTTTTCTGATTGTTTGGGGCATCCGGAGTAAAGCTTGTGCAGAGAAGAAAAGGTGGGCACTACAATCAGTCCTGTGTCAAGCCAACATTAAAGCATCCTGAGACCATGTGTGGGGTTGCCATGAATAAAGAATGGTACAAAAACATCCTCTGAGAGCAACTTCTCCCAACCATCCAAGAACAGTTTGGTGATGAACAATTACTTTTCCAGCATGCTGGAGCACCTTGCCATAAGGTGATAACTAAGTCGCTTGGGGAACGAAACATCGAAATGTTGGGTCCCTAGCCAGGAAACTCAACAGACCTTAATCCCATTGAGAACTTGTGATCATCAAGAGGCGGGTGGACAAACATGGGCTGCCATCAGTCAGGATGTGGCCCAGAAGTTGATTGACAACATGCCAGAGCGAATTGCAGAGGTCTTGAAAAAGAAGGGTCAACACTGCAAATACTGAGTCTTTGCATAAACTTATTGTAATTGTCAATAAAAGCATTTGACACTTTGAAAATGAAATATATATATATAATTATTGTTTTTTTTTTTGTTTTTTTGCATGATATGCTTGTGCTGCCTTTCTTGAAATGCCACCTAGTTTCTTTGTTTTTTTATGTAATGCACTGACGTTCATAAATTTTTAAGGGTGACTTAAATGTCTAAATACCTCTTGGGGCCACTATATTTTGGAATTCAAATCAAGGTATGGACCTGTATTGTTTTTCATTTTAAGTTTATTTTTGTGTAGCAATAAATTTGAAAGGTTTTGCATGATGGGTTACTTTTGATTGGCAAATATGTGGTGAAAAAGTGTCCCTTGCCTGATCTGAAATCCCTTTTGTGTACGTGGAATCTGTCACAACTAGCCTTAGTAGTACAATACATCTACAGTTTGGATTTGTTTAGCAGAAACTCAAACTACAGGCAACTGGGGTACATAACACTCAATTAGATGTTAAAAAGGCTGGTTTTAATACAACTGTATTAAAGGATTAGTTGACCCAAAAATTAACATTTTGCTGAAAATTATGCATACTCAGGCCATCCAACATGTAGTTGAATTTGTTTCTTCATCAGATCTGGAGAAATGTAGCATTGCATCAGTGTCTCACCAAAGGATCCTCTGCAGTGAATGGGTGCCGTCAGAATGAGAGTCCAAACAGCTGATAAAAGCATCACATAAACAATATTGTACACAATTCAGTAAAAACAAAATACATTTCGGTATAATTTGCCAACTTGGACAACTGGGGAAAAAGTCCACAGATGTTATGATTTTAAAAAGGCAAGGCAAGTTTATTTATATAGCACATTTCTTACACAATGGTAATTCATAGTGCTTTACATAGAAGAAAGTAAAAATGAAGCTGTCAACCTCTGGAGTAAAAATGAAATGTTTAAAATAAATTACATTTATAGACCAGCATAATCATATAATTTTGCCTTCTCTGAAGTATAAAATACAGGTGCTGGTCATATAATTAGAATATCATCAAAAAGTTTATTTATTTAACTAATTCTATTCAAAAAGTGAAACTTTTATATTATATTCTTTCATTACACACAAGACTGATATATGTTAAATGTTTGTTTCTTTGAATTTTGATGATTATAACGGACAACTAAGGAAAATCCTAAATTCACTATCTCAGAAAATTTAAATATTTAAGACCAATACAAAGAAAAGATTTTTAGAAATCTTGGCCAAATCAAAAGTATGAACATGAAAAGTACGAGCATGTACAGCACTCAATACTTAGTTGGGACTCCTTTTGTCTGAATTACTGCAGAAATGTGGTGTGGCATGGAGTCGATCAGTCTGTGGCACTGCTCAGGTGTTATGAGAGCCCAGGTTGCTCTGATAGTGGCCTTCAGCTCTTCTGCATTCTTGGGTCTGACATATCGCATCTTCCTATTCACAATACCCCATAGATTTTCTATGGGGTTAAGGTCAGGCGAGTTTGCAGGCAAATTAAGTACAGGGATACCATGGTCCTTAAACCAGGTACTGGAAACTTTGGCACTGTGTGCAGGTGCCAAGTCCTGTTGGAAAATGAAATCTGCATCTCCATAAAGTTGGTCAGCAGCAGGAAGCATGAAGTGCTCTAAAACTTCCTTGGACCTCAGAAAACACAGTGGACCAACACCAGCAGATGACATGGCACCTCAAACCATCACTGACTGTGGAAACTTTACACTGGACATCAAGCAACGTGGATTGTGTGCCTCTTCTCACTTCCTCCAGACTCTGGGACCCTGATTTCCAAAGCAAATGCTAAATTTACTTTCATCAGAGAACATAACTGTTGACCACTCAGCAGCAGTCCAGTCGTTTTTGAAGCACCAGGAATGCGACAGCTGAAACCCATGTCTTGCATACGTCTGTGCGTAGTGGTTCTTGAAGCACTGACTCCAGCTGCAGTCCACTCTTTGTGAATCTCCCCCACATTTTTGAATGGGTTTTGTTTCACAATCTTCTCCAGGGTGCGGTTATCCTTATTGCTTGTACACTTTTTCTTCCACATCTTTTCCTTCCCTTCACCTCTCTATTAATGTGCTTGGACACAGAACTCTGTGAACAGCCAGCCTCTTTTGCAATGACCTTTTGTGTCTTGCCCACCTTGTGCAAGGTGTCAATGGTCGTCTTTTGGACAACAGTCAAGTCAGCAGTCTTCCCCATGATTGTGTAGTCTACAGAACTAGACTGAGAGAACATTTAAAGGCCTTTGCAGTTGTTTTGAGTTAATTAACTGATTAGAGTGTGGCACCAGGTGTCTTCAATATCAATTACTGAATTTGGGATTTTCCTTAGTTGTCAGTTATAATCATCAAAATTAAAAGAAAAAACATTTGAAATATATCATTCTGTGTGTAATAAATGAATATAATATACAAGTTTCACTTTTTGAATGGAATTCGTGAAATAAATCAACTTTTTGATGATATTCTAATTTTTTTTGACCAGCACCTGTACAATAACAGCTAAATCACATGAACACTGATAGAAGTAATTTATTGTGATGCAAATAAAGTGCAAATCTTTGTTTGGATATTTTATATGGCTGATATATGAATATTAGTATTAATAAGTATTATTATGCATTTGTTAATTTGTTTCCTATAGTTAAGAATCAGGCTCGCTGGGTTCAACAGTTCATTTTAGACATGGAGATCCTGCACCGTGAGACCAAGGACAACAACTTCAACATCATCATCGTGGACTTCCAGAGTGAAGACATGGATGTGGAACAGGCTCTCAGAGAAAGCTCCGTTCCACGGTACACTTGTACACAAACGTTGCTCAAATATTCGTTATATAGAAACATGCATATGTGGATAGTTGATTTGTCTTGCTCTCTGACATGTTAAACTAGTTTAAACAGCAACTGAGACTGAATGTAATAATTTAGTCTGAATGTAAATAATTTATATATATATACTTACAAATGTAAGTTACTTAAATTAATATAATAGATTGATAATATATTTTATATAGATTCTTAAATAAAAATACAATATTAAGTTTTAATATTAATATTTAGTTTTTTTTATATTTAATATGTTAATAGACTTTTTATGATTAATATAACTAATTATATATTAAGATGGCCATTTATGTTTTGAGCATATAAACATAGAGGCATATTACTACTGTATTTTTATTTTTTCGGGACTCCTTTGGACACAGATATGAGTATCTGAGAAGGGAAGGAAACTTTGAACGTTCGGCCGGGTTACAGATCGGTGTGGACACCATAGAGGTAAACATAAACTCATACCTTTAAGAATATCGTATTTATTATCATTCCAAAATATGGCATAGATTTCAGACGTCCTCAGATATGTTTCCTTTCTGTGTTAACACGCATTGTGGCACATGGCACGTTCCTGTTGCTCAACTGGTGCATCTAGGAATGCCAAGGTCATGGGTTCGATTCCCAGAAATCAAATCGAATGTGCTTTGGATAAAGTGTGAAATATAATGTTTTGATATAAACAATATATCAATATTATCAAGGCAAAATGTTTTGGAAATCCTGTATAAAGAAATGTAGATTTAGTTACTACCAAGATTCAGTTGTTGTACACATGAATTTACAATCAATTGGCAAAAGATGCATATTTCATGAAATGAAAATAATGAGCGTGACCAACATGTAAATGTTTGTTTTGTTAACTCACATATGACGCAGCATTATGTCACAGTTTCACTGTAACCTCGCCATGACTGTGATTATCAGTGAATCACACTTTGCAGAGACATGTCGGATGAGATTTGAAGCGTTTCTAGGAATCCTCCTTCCTTTTTTAAAAAATAGGCTCATTTTCCATCTCCCCCAGAGTTAAACAGTTGAGTTTTACTGTTTTCGAAATCCATTCAGCCGATTTCCGGGTCTGACGGTAGCACTTTAGCTTAGCTTAGCATAGATCATTGAATCTGATTAGACTGTGAGCATCTCGGTCATAAATGACCAAAGAGTTTCAATTTTTTTCCTATTTAAAACTTGACTCTTCTGTAGTTACATCGTGTACTAAGACCAGCGGAAAATAATCAAGGAGCTTTGCTGTCGTACCACAGTAATATTACGCAGTGCCTGAAAATAGTCCCCAGCTAGTTTGTGTAGTTGCAGCAATAGCAGAGTAGCTGGGGACAATTTTTAAGTGCTGTGTAATATCATTGCACCTGTGGTAAGGCAGCAAAGTACCTTGATAATTACATCAGAATAAGAGTATAGTTCCTAGCCATATCGGCCTAGAAAATCATTTTTAATTTTCTGTCAGTCTTAGTACACAATGTAACTACAGAAGAGTCAAGTTTTAAATAGGAAAAATATACACACTCTTTGGTCATTTTTGAGCGAGAAACAGGATGTGTTTAATCAGTCATTTAACTTTGTACTGCAGCAGTGTAGGTTGATTTTTGCTCATGTGTGTTTGCAGGAAAGTCACAGTATCGTGTTTCTGTGTGACCTGCACATTCATTTCCCTCTGAACATCCTGGAGAACATCAGGAAGCACTGTGTGGAGGGCAAACTGGCCTTCGCTCCGATAGTGATGAGACTGGGCTGTGGCAGCTCCCCGCAGGAGCCTGACGGTACGACACACACACACACGCTGAAACACAGCCGCTCTCACACTGGCCTTCATGAGCCACACGTCTCTGTGTCTGCAGGGTACTGGGAGGTCAACGGCTTCGGCCTGTTCGGGATCTACAAGTCCGATTTTGACAAGATCGGTGGGATGAACACGGAGGAGTTCAAGGACCGCTGGGGAGGAGAAGACTGGGAACTACTGGACAGGTAGAAGCACTTGACAGTGAACCATTTCATTTATATTCACATTAGGATTCATTTATTTTTGCGATATAATTTATAATAATATTATTATTCTTATTATTAGAAATTATGATGATAATGAATGATCTCAGTTATGATGTTTAGAGACTTTGACTGTGATGTTTTGTATTGTTATTATTAATATTAATAATAATCATATGTTGTTGTTATTATTATTAGGAAATATTATGATAATGGTATTATTTATGAAGATTTAGAGACGGACAGTGATGTTATTATTTGTTAAATTCATATAATTTTATTCATATTATTACAATTATGATTTGTATGAATGATGATTTTCACAGTAATGTTATTATTGTAGTAATAATCATCATCATCAATCATATTAAATACATATTATTTTAGTATTACTATTTCTAATGCAATTATGATGTTGAATTGAGAGATTTTGACTGATAATATTATTGTTGTTGTTTTTAATAATAATAATAGTAATGTTAAATAAATAATAATTGTATTAATATTATTACAATTATACTGAATTAAGAGAGATTTTGACAGCTACATTATTATATATTTGTTATTATTATTTTATATTTGTATGGGGAAGTCGTGGCCTAATGGTTAGAGAGTCGGACTCCCAATCGAAAGGTTGTGAGTTCGAGTCCCGGGCCGGCAGGAATTGTGGGTGGGGGGAGTGCATGTACAGTTCTCTCTCCACCTTCAATACCCCGACTTAGGTGCCCTTGAGCAAGGCATCGAACCCCCAACTGCTCCCCGGGCGCCGCAGCATAAATGGCTGCCCACTGCTCCGGGGGTGTGGGTGTGTGTGTGTGTGTGTGTGTTCACTGCTCTGTGTGTGTGCATTTCGGATGGGTTAAACGCAGAGCACAAATTCTGAGTATGGGTCACCATACTTGGCTGAATGTCACTTCACTTTCACTTGTATTATTAATATTATAATATTAATTGTTTTATATTATATTAATATTATACTAAATAATTGTTAATTATGCATTTTTTACATTATTTTTCCTGTTATTATTAAGATCAATAATAATAATGTTAGTATTATTAATAAAAAATATTAGTTAAATTATAGTATTGAATTAAGATGGATTTTGACTGTTGATTGTTGTTAATGTTAATAATAATATTAATTTATTATTGTTATTATTAATCATACTCAAATGAAATTAAGTATTAATTTAATTAATTAATTTAATTATAGATGATTAAAAAAAGAAAAAATAGCATTTTATGAAAAGGAAATTTATAAAATTATTGCATTAAATTTATCTCTCTTTTTCAGAGTTCTACAAAACGGTCTGGAGGTTGAGCGTTTAAGACTGAGAAACTTCTTTCACTACTATCACTCTAAAAGAGGCATGTGGAACTCACAGTCCAGTAAAGCTCCTAAAGGATAAAACTGAGCCTCGCTCGGAGACTTCAGGCTAACTTGGCACAATAGCGGGACCTTAAAGGACCCAACGGTTGTGTCTCTGGGACCCGTCTCATACAGGAGGACCGTGACGCTGCCAAGCTGCTGTCCAAACTCAACACTCGAAAGAGACACAGCACAGACTCTTATTCACTGAGCGTGTATCTGTGTGTACCTCTGTCTGTTAAGTCAGAAAACTTGAAAGATCATTGAAGAGTTAAAGGAAGTGGACATTTGTGTCAGTTTTACTCTAGACTAGCAGCTCAGGCACTTTGGGTCACATAACTATGGTTTACAGCACTTAAGATATTACAAGCTGAAATGATTGTCTAAAGATGTTTAGATGTGCGCTGGTACTTACGTCTGCTTTTATATAGCTGTAAATGTCACTTCCTGTTCAGATGTGATGCCTTCTTACACTTGAACTGTAGAAGTGATCTGATATGCGGCGACTAACGTGGTTTCTCTTTTCTAAAGTCCTGCTGAGCTTCCGGACACGACTGGACCAAGAGCAGCCTGCTGAGATATTAAAATGAAGCTGATTTGTCTTTGTATTTGTCTGGATGTCTGAGCTGCTTTGTTTCCTTGTTTCCAATTGATTTTCATCTTTATTGGCTAGTTTCACAGATGCAGATGAATCCTTTCAGACTGCTGTTTTAGTCTGGGCTTTGGAATAGTCTCATTGATGCAGTATCCATTTCTACAGAGTTCAACGATAGGGAAAAAAAAGATGTCCTCCAGAAGCTGTGTGCCTTTCTTTGATATAATTTAACATGGCAGTCCATACAGGGTTAGGAAGGAGTCCCGGGGTTTAGCTGTCTGGATTGTGTAAGTCCATACATAGCTTTGTGTTATGGAAATGAATGAACAGTAGATGATGTTTAGAAATAATATATTTGTTCAGAATCCAAGGCTAGCTTTTTTTTTTAATTGAATTTTGAAAATGTTCACTATCATTTGGTCCATTGGTCAAGAAATGTTCCAGGTTATTTTCTCTCTCAAAAGTGCAGCTTTTACCACGGAAGATAAGACTCCTGCAGTTTGTAAAGACAAACAGTTACAGTGTTTACAGTGAAGGACATAAAACAGAAGGAGCCTATAAGGGGCAAGGCACGAAATATGACATTCTAGATGCTAACACGAGACGGAATTAATTATTTAAAATGATGTTATAACGATATAAAGAGTATAAAGATGGCAAGTTAAGCAAAAAATACCGGAAATAACGTGACGAAGGCTACTATTCGTGAAGTACTGTTAATGTTTACAGAAAGAAAATCCAGTTTTGTCGGTAAAATTAATCTGCTTTAAACTAATCCCATAGCTGAAGGCTTATTTAGACATCTGTAAAGCTCAAATAACACCCATATTTCTGTGAAAATCGTTTATAAACTAATTAAATACAACTGTAGTTTGTTACTACATCGTCTTGAATATCTTCCATGCTTTACTGTAAATGCGATTTTTATAAACCAGGAAACGAGTCGAAATTATTTTCTTTGATAATCGACAGCATTTTGTTTGACTACCTATATATCTGACAAGCTTGTAGATGAACACTGTTGTAAACTGACACGGGCAGCTCGAGGGTCTGAATTTGTGTATTATTCTGTAATTTAGTTCAACGCTGTAACATAGCCTAAGCTACCGCGTTTACACGCCGACAACATTGTAATGTGCTTTGATTTCATTTTAGAAATACCGAGATCAGCTAAGATGTTGTGATTTTGAAACCTGACCCTTTCTTTCTCCTGGATCGATGTATCTTCTTCAGACTGCCTATTTAAACCATGACAGGACACTAATACATTACGCCTAACACAGGGATCTGCATTACAAGGTAATTTCTGTGAAATTGTTGTGTAGACGTTTTTCAGAATGTTTGCATTTTATTTTAACATTTTTGGGTTCATATTTATGAAAAATAAAGTTTAAAGTCGAAGCATCTCGAGTAGCCTACGTTTTGTTTTGTTTTTAATCTAGAAACAATATATTTTTATTTTATATATATATATATATATATATATATATATACACACACACAGCGCATCGTATTTACATTAATGTCATAGGTATTCAGCAGCCAAGTATTTGAATAATTTCGCATCACAGCTTTCAAGCACTAGATGGAGCCAAAGTACAGCGTCTAAACACACCAGAACAGTTCTTTCGGTGAAAAGTAAACTTTCAAATTCATATCAAATCCACTGCCCATATATATGTTTTGACTGCACATTCTTCTTTTAATAAACATAGCTTAAGTTGACTTTACACAACGAGTGTATTACACAAGACTGAGCATGAGGCGACGAGAACAGTGAACCCAGTCTTAGGTAATAAATGAGTGTGTGAGATTATGGGTCCAGTATTGGTGTTTAATCTTACCGTGGTTACTAACAAACACTTCTTACCAGTGCAGACTATCTCTAACACTACTGTGAATGTCCTTCTTTAACTCCATATGAAATGTATTCTATTGTTGCAATGAGAATTATTGCGAAAGACTGATCTTTATAAATGATTATATCAGTTGTTATATCAACTGATCAGTTGACGCCAATTATAGACTCGTTATCAAGAACGGGTATAGAAGTATTGCGAGTCATTATATTAGGTATTTTTTCTCTTCCATTAATCTCCTGAGGAGTTGCTGAGAGCAGTCTCACTCCTTCAGTACAGGATGACATGAAGTGTGTCTTGACAGGTTAGGCAATGTTGACATTGTGCACAAACCTGCCCCACCCGTCTGCAATGCTCTGCTAGATTCTTTTATTTATCTTTCTTTCTTTCTCTTTTTATTCTGTAATGAATAGCTGTAATAGTAGGCTACATGTTCTCTATTCACTATTAATACACTATCCTACTATGTCTACAACTCATTTTGTCTGAGTTGTATTTAAATGGATATATATATAAAGATGAAAACATTATTTGAATGCATTTCAACTAATGATATTTGCTAATAACTAAACGAAAGCACAAAAAGTGTTACGCTTGATTTGTTCAAATGCTGAAGTCTGTTTAATCAGTCATTAGTCTGAAGCGCGCGCAGCTGAAGATAATGAGTGTGTGACGTCATCGCCCACACTAACACAATTAATGCAAATTCACTACAATTCCTTTGCTGGATGAGGATCAGTGATTAACACCGTTACTTGAAACAATTATACCTTCGAGCTTACTTTGCTTAATTTCAGTACAATGCAACTTTATAGGCTGAATAATCCAGAAATAACCAATAATCTATAAATGATCAATTTATATTTATAAATACACACTCACTCACACACACACACACAAGTTATGAACAATTGTTCATGACTTCTGAGAAACTCGGCCTTGATTTACTTCTGAGTGGGCTCTGTTACGCATTGAGTTTGATTCATTTGAGCGAATCGGTTCACTCAGGCGGTTCATTTCAATAAACGGATTGAAAATCGATTCGTCAGTTTGTTTTAGTAAACTTTGCTAACTGTTTTCGTCATAATTAAGATACTCCTCTACGTTCCACACAGTGGACTCACTATGGGATTCTGGGCACATTGCACAGATTTTGCTATGGGGCCCCCTCAAAATCACGGTCGATTAAAGTAGGCTACTAATTATTTGCCACTGTAAACCTAGAAAAACTAGAATTGAAATCAGCGTTGACCGCGTCGTTGGTTGTAATATGTGAAAGTTGTAGTTCGTCGCTTTTCTGTTGACGTAGTAGGCTAGATGCAGAGTTTGGTGGAGGGATTCACAAACGCTTGCGAATCTGTTCAAACGAGTTGTTCAAAAGAATCATTTCGCTCGGGAATCAAACACCTCTACGCCCTCTCTCTCTCTCTCTCTCTCTCTCTCTCACGCCCTCCTGTTTCCAGTTCAGTCATGAGTTTCCAGCAAGAAGAGGCGTGTGGAGTGAAATGAACATCGTTGTACTTTCCTACATCTTGTTTGTGACCATAACAGTCCGAATTAGTCTCTGTTGATGGATTTTCACTCTAAACTTTTTGTCCACGTCGGTCTATTATTTTCATGAACTGGATAAGTAAGGCTACTGAACTACTCTTATGGGAACGGACTTTAAGTGAAGTAAGCAAGTTTCCTCAAACATTATCTTTTCGAGAAGATGTAATTTGGACATTTTAAACTATCTATAAAGTGCTACCTGAATGCCAACGAGAAGCTGAACGAGTAGGACCAGTTTGAGTTTCTGGTTCCACGCAGGAAAACAGCAGGAACCCGCAGAGATGGCAGGAACAAACAGCTCAAACATGAAAACTCTGGAGGATCTGACTCTGGACTCTGGCTATGGAGCAGGGGACTCGTGTAAGTCCTTAAGCCTGTCGTCCTCCAAGTCAAACTCGCAGGCGTTCATGAACACCCCTCACCGGGGGAACTGGCGCTACTACTCCGGCTCCATGAACAGCAGGAACAACAGCTGGGATACAGTCAACACAGTGCTTCCCGAGGACCCAGAGGACATTTTCTCCAAGTGCCCACGATTACCGGAGCTGGAGGAGTTCCCGTGGACGGAGGAGGACGTGGGGAGGGTCGTGCGTAAAGGCGCGGGGAAGGGCGCCTCGCTCTCCGCGGAGGCTGTGCGCAGACTGGCCTCTCTGATGCGCAGGGCGCTCATCCGCATCTCCAGAGAGGCGCAGCGGCTCAGTGTCATGCACTGCAGATGCACCAGGTTCGAGGTGCAAAGCGCGATCCGCCTGGTGCTCAGCTGGGCGCTGGCGGACCACTGCGTCTCGGCCACTGTGAAGGCTATCTCTATGTACAACATGAGCGCTGGAGAGCTCCTGCGCAAGGGGAAGTCAGCCCGATGCGGGCTCGTGTTCTCCGTCGGACGGTTTTTCCGCTGGATGGTGGACACTCGGATCGCGGTGCGCATTCACGAGTACGCGGCCATCTGCCTGAGCGCGTGTATGGAGGCGCTCGTGGAGGAGGTGGGCGTGCGCGTGCTGACGGCGGAGACGCCCGGCTGCGTCCTGACAGCGGAGGCACTGGAGGGGGTCATCAATAATGATGCCGAGCTCTGGGGGGTCCTGCAACACCACGAGCATCTCATCTGTGGGAAGAACGCCAATGGTGGGTACTTTACTGTTATTGTTGCTTAAACTGTTTCACTCATCAGTTCTTTGCGGCCTAGTGGTTAGATTTGGCTGAAGGGTTGTTGGAACCACACAAGGCTCGATCCGTCACCACTGTGCACTTAGGCATGACACCTCAAGATGCTTCAAGGGGAGTGTATATACTGTAAATCACTTTGGAGAGAAGTGTCATTTCCCCAAGGTTGTATTTGGACCATGCTTTCCGATAACTACATTTCAAATAATACTGAAAAAGAAGAAACAGGAACACAATTTTACAACTTTTTATTAACTATATTTAAAATAAATGTTATTTCAGCACTTGTTTATGTTTAAGAAGTACTAAAATAACTAAAAACTAAAACTTAATAGAAACTAGACATAACATATAATAAAAAACTGAATTAGTAAAACTCTAACTGAAATTAAAATGAAAATGGAACATGTATAAAAATTAAATTCAAAATATTATCAGAATTTATAAGTGTATCAGTGATACTAAAACAGCTGATTTTATTTATGCTAGTTATCAAGTTAACAGTTCTTATTTTAATTTAGTTAAAGTATTAAAATAACTAAATCAACTAAAAAGTAAAACTATATAGATATTAAAAACACTAATAAAAATGAAAAACTAAAACTTGAAAAGATGAAAACAGAAAAGATAAAAAAATAAATCAAATTCAAAATATTAACTGAAGTTATGATAGTATATCAATGATATTAAAAGAGCTTTTTTTATATCAGATAGATAATTTAAGATTAACAGTTCCTTTTTTAATTTAGTTTAACTTGAAGTATTAAAATAAGCAGAACTAAAATCGACTAAAAAGTTAAACCATATAGACATAAAAAAGTCCTAATAAAAAAAAAACACTACAAAATTACTCAAATTAAAATGAAAACAGAAAATTCAGAATACGAACAGGAAAAAAAAACTATTTAGAACAGGAAGAAAAACTATAATAGTATATCAATGATACTAAAATAAGACTGATTTGGACACTTATAAATGTATGAATATCAGTAAAATATATACCTTTACTTAAAGAGAGATATTTCGTAATAACGAGTTTGATGGGTTTAAGATTATTCAAGGTTATGAATCTCTGATATGTGCGTGAACTTAAGGGGAAATGACTTCATACATCCTTATCCTCATAAAAATCCCTGCCACACATGATGATTATGACAAATCAGTACCTTTCAAACTAGTTATGCATGATATTTTGGTAAAATACTGGCATAATGTTATTAAAAAAATGACAATTTGGTGTGATTTATCTGTACTAAAATACTGAATCTGCGATCTGTTGGTAGACCCATTTATAAGTCGTTTTGGTGTTTGCTCTGAAAGATGAAAATGGAAATCAATTTCCAGAAATCACAGGTCGTTGACGTCATTCTGCCTGTGACAGGTCATTACACGCTTCCTCTTCTCCAGCTGTGAGAATTACCCCTCTCTGCCAACTTCTGCATCATTTAGGTTGCATTTTCAGTTTGATCTGTCTGTGGTTTACCAGAACTAGCATGAGGTTTTCACAAACATTCCCAAGCGCTTCGTTTCCTCTTTGAGCGAACCAATCTTAACTGACTGACCAGGGAAAGAGAACAAACAATAGCTATAAAAACAACATGTGGTTCTGATGTATCACTGTCCTGCTTTCATCACCATTACTCATAATTTCTGTTTTTCTCTGTCAGACACATGTTTTGATGACACATCTTATGTTGGAGGTTGATATGCATATAACATATGCAAGATTTTTCACTTGTTTGATGACCCATTAAATGAAAACCGTAAGTTTGATTGCTTAGAAAAGTATATTTCTTCAACAAACCTTACAATTTGAGGTATTATTCACATTTGTAGCACTGGTTCAGGACAAGGTGAGTGAAAGCCATGTATAGCTGATAATAATAGGTAGGTATTGTTGAAATATTTGCTGTATATAAAATATGATAGTTTAAGGTGAAACAGGGGTATTATGGTAAAATGAAACAAACAATTAATACATACATAAAAACTTTTTGTTACTTGAAATACGTTTGGGTCAGGTAGTTGCAAAAGCTGCGTTTCTCATTTTAATTTGCTAAATGTAATAAAATAACTGGGTCAAAGACGTTAAGATGTCCGCATCAAGAAAAATGTACAAAAGTGATTTTGTGTCCAAAGAAAGCACATTAAATGTAAGTAAAATGTCTACTTTTAAGTTTTCAAATAAGTTTTTGGAGAATAAAATGTCAAAATTTGATTGAAATAATGTTACATTGTCATTCAGTGTAACACAATATTTATGCCAAAATTCTAACAAAATGCTTATTCTGACATGTACATATTAAAATATCTAAATTTATAATGGAGCATACTAAATTTTATTGTGTTTTAAATTAGTACAAAATTCTTACTGACAAATGGGCAAAACCTAGGATAGTGGCAAATGTTAAAAATGTAAAATTACAACTCAGTATTTGGGGTGAAAGTAATTAGTCTTTTAATATGTCATACATTGATTTTTGTTGTAAATATGCCTGACAAGATTTTTACACTGAATGATATTTTACTGGGTGTCTTCTGTAAATCAGGGCAAAATGTATGATATTTATTTTTTGCTCAGGAAAACAAAAACAAAATTGCAATTACAGAAAACGTTTTGCATTTTGGGGGGGGGGAAACTACAACAGTTTAAAGCAGTATTACACTTTTTTATGCTTAAACACTTTTTCGTCTTTGACCCAACTACAGCTAAAACTGAAATGAAAATTAATAAAAGCTACAAAGACATTTAAAAAGTAGATAAAAAATAAATAAAATAATAAAAAACGCAAAAGTACTAAAACTTTAACTAAAAACGAAGCTGTAAAAATTCAAAATATTAATAAATAAAACTTTAAATTATACTAAAATAACATTTAGAAATTTAAATCAGTTATCAAATATTTCTACATAAAATTTTGAGTTGAAGCGTTGAAATGTCCCTACAGTGCAGCCTAGGGTGCGTTTACAAGATACCATTTTCAACTAAAAACGGAAAACCTTTTTTTTTTGTTTTGGTTGTTAATTTACGCGACAACAGCATTTTGGGGGCCTGAAAATGCAAGGTTTTGAAAACGACACCATTATCGTCTCCGTATAAACTACAAACACAGGAATTTGTAAAAATGGTTAAGCCATGCGCATGTGTATTATGTGTTTGTCTATGTCCGTGTCTATACGTTTAGACGTGTAGTGTTTCTGTACAAAGTGACATCGCCGACTACTGGCCTGGGATGAATATTACAGCATTTTTAGTCGTATCTGTTGGAATAGGGATCGCTTTGATAATGAGGTCATCTGTTTGTGAAACTTTTCAAAAACACAAAGGAAAAACGTTTCCATTTTAGTACATTTTTGTCATGTAAACATACCCTAAAATGCCAATTAATTTCATCTACAGAATGAATAAGTGCATGAAATATTGCTTCAAGTCCAGCTACTGACATTAAAAAGACTTCCATGACAACACTGAGGCAGTGGAAAGACTTTATTAGTTAAAATCAGAGGAGTGTGCGTACAATATTTAAGCTACGCTAACAAAAAGCTCTTTTTTTGGCACGGTGAGTCAGGATCTCTGCTTTGCATAATCCATTCACAGCTCGCTTTCTCTGGGATGCCATGCAGACATCAAATTAGCTCGGTCCATAAAGACGACCCAGTGGGTCAATGTGCTTTCAGGACAGTCATGTTAACAAAGTGCTGCGCGTTCACTTCACAAAACCCTTGTGTGCCATTATTGTTGATGAATGGGCATCTGATCCACTGCATTTCCTCTGTCAAGTGCAGGAGATTGAATCTGAAATGCCTTAAATGTGATGATTTGAGCTGTGACTCATTCATGACCTGTTTTTGTTGGCTGCTATTATTGTGCTTGAGAATGCCATTTTAAACAGCCTTGATTCCCATAGATCAGTACACTTTTCTTAGAAGTTTGCATGGTTTCTTTTGATCCTGTGACTTGGACGTTTAAAGTCGACACAAAATAGCATCCGGGGCCATTTAATTTCAGTAATAAGATATCTTTTTTTCTAAGTGAAACAGAATATTGGCAACATTTAACATGGTGTCTAAGTGTAATAACTTGCTCCACCTCTGAAATGAATTTCCTTTTCTGCTGACATCGTCAAGTCCTTTAATTTTTCAGCCACACCCCTGCAGCTACCTGTCTTATAGAGACTCTTTTACAGTCAAATTAGTTCCCGCTGGATGAAAATAAGTCCTGTTTTATAGTTGTAGTCATTTTAATAACTAGTTCCAAAGTAAATGACTTTAAGGAAGTAAATAGAGTTGACTTCATGTTGACTTTATTGTAACTGATGGTAGGAGTAGCTTTACTCAAAAGTAATTCATAGTCCGTTTGCTACAAAAGTCCTTCTCTATCATCTGCCAACCAGCCCCACATCTGGAAGTCTTTAAGACTTTGCTTCTCTTTGCCAACTCAAGTCACTCCCACTTTCTCCAACACACACTCTCTGCCTCTTTTCTATTTACTTTAGTCCTTCTTTCCTGAAGCCGTTTCTGTAAACGCACATGCTTTTAACAAGGCGCTCACTGTACCAATGCGCCATTTAAAATCCAATGAACATAAAGCGCTAAATGCATAGTTTTCTCTCGCCGATAGTTGCTATTGACGTTTACATTGCATTTGATTCATGGGGAACACATTTTCATACTTGATACCTGAACAAGTGCTTTCTCAAACTGTTGCTGTTGAGAACATCTGAGCACCCGAGCCAGAGCAATACGTGAACTTTGTCGCTTGTCATTTGCGGCAGACTCAGGACAGTACTGGAAGTTTTGGCAAAATTTCAAACATTGGCTACCCTGATGGAAACGTATCTTTTTTGCATAAGTAGTCTGCAGGCCAGTGCACTTGTGTCTTGTGGAGGTTATTTTTATGCTTTGTGGATTTAGGATGGCAGTAACAGGGAAAACACCATCTTGCATGGTCAGTGGCACTGTTAATGCATGCTTCCAGCCAAAACCAAAGACCCAGCTGTACGAGGAGCTCAGACTTCTCTGAGCTAGCGGCTAAAAACAGCAAGTTTTATGATGGCTTAAAAACATTTCAAGGGCTACATTTTTAGAGAGCTCCTTAAAACAAGATAACTTCATTATCTAGTCACTAGCATTAGCTAAAACTTGTGAGCTCATGGAACCTCACACAGTAAGTGACTGAAATGAAACACCCTACATAGGCAGCATATATAGCTCTCTTGGGGGTAACGCAGGTTATGCAATCAGATTACTTCTTCAAGTAACTAGTAAAGTAACGCATTGCTTTTACATTTACAACAAATTATCGGCGTTACTTTTTCAAATAAATAATTCAAGTTACTTTGTTTTCCCATTTATCCACTGACAGCGCTCCTGTCCCTGTGCTGAGAGAATTTGGGAGTGAGGTAGAGGCATTTCCTTCAGCCTGAGGCTTATTAATTTCACTTTTTGTTGAAAGGGCCTTTATAGTTGCCAAAAATAACTGGGTGATATAAAAATTTGGGTAAAAAAGTCACTTTATGCATTACTTTCAATAAAAAGTAACATGGTAAACCAATTAGTTACCTTTTATGGAGTGATGCTATTTATTCTAAAAGTAACTTTCCCCAACACTCGCACTCTTCACTAGACAGTAAAAATTACAATTGATTCCAGTAGAGTTTTTTGTTAGCATGTGGCTAAGCTAGCAACATGATTCGCACTTAAGCACAAAAAAACGATCACGCACACAAATATTAGGTAAACCGTTAATCACATTTAAGACCTCACTTTGTACTTCCTGCTACATGGTAGGCGAAAAAACAATATGCAAAAGAGTGGTATTTCAGAATTCACAATATTCGTAAATCAGTTGGCGAAAAGTCCGCGGATGACCTACAGTACTACTTCCTGCAAGATACCTTAAGTGGACGTTTTACTAAATTTTACAGTACAGTTGTGTCACTGAAGCTCACATGACAATAACATATAGTACGTCCGGATTACGTTCATACTATATAGTGTTTACTTGTTTTAACTGTCACAAGTAATTCCATTCAAAGGATGTACCTGCCATTTCAAATGCAGCAATGAGATTTTATTAAAAACCATAAACTACGACTTTTGCCTCAAAACGCATAATGTGTTGCTTATTAAAAGTAAGGATGTCGTTAAGTTTAAGTATTGGGTTTGATTAGGGATGTAGTATATGGCCATGCAGAATATGTGCTTTATAAATACTAATTAGCAGCCAATGTTAATAACAGGCATGCTAATAAGCAACTAGTTAATAGTGAGAATTGGTTTCTAAACTAAAGTGATACCAGATTTGATTTATTTATAGGTTGGTTCACCAGGTTTGTCACAATGCGTTCTGGGATTACACTCAATCATCATTTTGGCTCAATGAAGGTTTCTAAAAATGTAGATTTTGCTTGTTTCATTTTCATAAACAGACAGAATCAGATCTTTGATGCCTTAAAATATTGGCAGCTCACTAGGAAGCACTTGAATGTTCTGTTTGCCTAGTCAAACTATATTTGCATAAAGTGCGAATACACATATAGGTATTTTTTAAAATGTTGCTAGAACAGTTTGAATAATGATAAAGCCATAGTTAACAACAAGCATTTTAGGAATTTTACTACAGCATCAGTAGCATTGGAGATGCTAAGTGTGTCTGTGTTACAGTTGAAGGTTGTTTATGGAATCAAAAGATTTAGTTCGGCACATAATCCTGTGAAAGTACTGGAGGCTGGATTGAAGCCGGTCAGCACGTGGCTTTGCAAACGTTCTCATAGGTCAATCATCTGCCTGTTGTCATGAACACGCTGACCCCAGACAGGAAAACAGGGGAAGTGTGGGAAAATGGCCAACAATGGCACGTGCAGAAGTTTAATGTTGGGGTGAATTATCGTGAGGAGAAAGTGCAATCTTACATTTTCCAGAAGTGGAACATTAAGAAGGGTAAAATGGAGTGATTATAGATGAATAGTTTCTACTCACTGCAAAGTGTCGAAAAACTCACTTAACGTGTCGCTTGTACGTTTACCTGTCAGAAGACAGCGACTTAAATAACTGTTAGTGACTAAAATAGCCTTCAGATCTCTGTTTCCCACAATCTTTTGTTCTACAACTTTGAATTGAATTCAATGCATAGTCCATATTTTTGGATTTTGGCAGTACTGCATATCCGAAAATATTAATCAAAATAATTAAATAATCCATTTCATTCTGCAATAAAGAACAGAACTGACTGTGGATTTAATATTTATCATATTAAATGCACCATATGCTATGTAGATTTTATATATATTTAAAAAAAAAAAAAAATAGGTCCATATGCTTCCTTCAACAATTGCATGTTGTGATTTATCATTTTGGTTTATATTGATGACACCTGTCAGGATAATTATGAATTAAATAGCCCATATTTTATATACATATTTATTTTCAAACAAGACAGATTCCTTCTTTGACCACTGTGGTTTGTTTCTCTCTCTCTCATTGACAGATCATTTCACATTTGTCATGATCCAATAAAATTCTGTCTGTCCCGGTTCTTGTCTTCAAATCCAGCAGGGATGATTTATTGCTGTCGATAAGCAGCCATTTGTGAACATTCCTGTAATACTTAATTGCAGTGAATGGGAGCTGTTGCAGTAAATGGAAACAGGCTGTCCTGTAGAGATATGCACAGTAATGGCTTCTGTGTTGGGTTTGAACTCTGCAGCTGTCATTTTTAGCCTGTAAAGTGCTGATTTAGGTCTTAACATAGTCTAAAATGTCTCCAGAATCCATTTAAACATGATTCAGAGAGCTTTTCTGAGATTTTGGGATGTCTGTGTGTAAATGTTATTGCACTCTTGTTGAATATTTTGAGTTTTATTATGTTATTTTATTTTTTATGACAGTTAAGCAAATTACAGTACATTGAAAACAGCACAGCAGAATGGATACAGTGACCCCCAAATTTATTTGGAGCCTTTTGGACACTTAAAGGGATAGTTCACCCAAAAATCAAAATTATGTCATTAATAACTTACCCTCATGTTGTTCCAAACCAGTAAGACCTCCGTTTATTTTTGGAACACAGCTTCAATGGAGGGACTGAGAGCTCTCGGACTAAATCTAAAATATCCTAAACTGTGTTCCAAAAATAAAATGAGGTCTTACGGGTTTGGAACAACATGAGGGTAAGTTATTAATGACATAATTTTGCAAATTGGGTGAACTAACCCTTTAAGTTACAAAATGTATAAATGTCAAAGCGTTAGACATCAAACTAACAATATTTTCATAAGTTTGTCTGATAAACCTGCATGCCATACAATAAAATCAGTAATTGGAGTAAGACGTCCAATTAAAGCTCCTAAGTTTGCTTTTCAGTGAGATTGTTTTAAAAACAAATGTTTCTAATTAAAAATTTTATGAAGACAACATCAATATAAATGCTATAAAAGCTTTATTGCTGCTGAGAGGTTTTCTTTGCGTAATGTCCACGGTTTTTTCTTATCTCTTTAGTGCCCTCAAAAGGTTTGTCAGTGTAGTAAACATAACAGTCCTGAGCTTTCCAACACGAGTTTCATCAAGTCATGTCCGCTTTAGGTTTACACCACCACAACAACAGAAATTCCAAAACCAATCAGATATCTTTGCTTGAGGACATTCTTCCGACAAACAGAAAACTTTGACATAATATAGTTTATTAGAAATTACCCTACAGTAAATGTTTCTGTTTAACTGTTTAAAGTTTAAGTTGAAGTGAAAGTTGTTTGAACAAGCAGCATTCCCTTTCTGTGGTGTTCAGTGTGATTGCATCTGATTTGCTTGAGAGACGTTGAGGCATGCTGTGTCTTTGCTATTGTGGGGGCTGCCCATGACTGAGGACAGATTTAGCTTTGTTATTGTTTAGAGACCCTGGTCATCCTGATTTTGGACAGGCAGGGTTGCAGGTTGGACTCAGCTCAGACATCGAGCTTGTCATAAATCATGTAAATAGCAACTTTTAAAGGGCACCATTGTCCTGACCCTTGATGGTTGTCAGTGGTCACTCATATTTCAGCCACATATCTAAGGGGTGTGTGCATGTCTAACATGCATTTCTAGTTATAACAAATGATAAATTCAAACATCTAGTCCATTTAACCTTTATCTGCACTTGAAGCGCACAGAACATCAATCTCAAAATGCACCCGTTTTTTAAAGAAAGATATCATAACGCAATAACCCAAGAGACATGTGATTTTACCACTGTTATGGGATGTTTGTAAGGATGTAGTGAAATGGGGAAAACACCCTCATCATTGTAAAATCAGAGTAATAAGTGGCCTTATGGCTTGTTGTTTTTTTGTTGCCAATTTAGAATAGCAATATCCAATAAATAATTAATAATAATAATAAAAAAATGATCAATAAATATAATAAAAACATCTACCCAAGTTATTCCATGGAGTGGTATAATAAGTAAACAGTAATTAATATAATAATTAACTTAAAGCTTCACCTTTTAATTGCATTTATGCTTTTATTTTGTTCATGTTGAACACTGAAAATGCAATAAAAACCTAAATTTGTGAGGGATCTGAGCACAAGTCTCTTAATTCACCCTTTGTCTTCTAGTGTGAAGGCCTTTGTTTTCGGATTGAAGCCACAGTGTCTCTTTGTCGCTCTGCTAATTGGCTGGGGACAGACTTATGACTGGACACTTTTGTCCATGGTTATAAAACCAAGCTGTGCTCATGGATGTGTGCAGGAGAAAGACATCACATCTGTCCTTCTGCATATAACGGGACATCTGTCGGACTTAAATGGGGACAAAGTCAACATTATGACCCTACTTTAATTAACCCACGCTCATTAAAACGAGCCTGAGCTATTTAGTAAATGATGCAAGTATAATGAGTCTCACTCTTTGGCTAAGTGTATGTATTACAGCACTTTGGACATCAGGAGACCTTATTGGGTCAATTAGTCGTGGGCAAGTGGGCAAGTTGCATTAAAAGGAAGTCCTCCAGACAGAAAGTTCATGACAACTGAGTAGCTGATCACTGGTTGTGTCGCTACATCTCAGTCTCTCAATAACTGTCTGAGGTTTAAAATGCAGTTCATTATTAAGCACTTTAATTGGCATACGTTTAAAAAAAAGCTGTCTTTTGTAAGGAAAATTTCAGAAGAATTCCCTTAGTGGTTTTGTAATAGTTTGCCAGTACCTGTTATATTAGCACGTCATAAATAACCAGCCAAGCAAGACCACATGAAGGCCCTGTGGCTCCCTGTAGATAGGAAGCAAGATGAAACGTGCCTATTGCTTCCCAGGAAAACATTGTGACACTTAACTCAGAATCAGAATCAGAAAGAGCTTTATTGACAAGTATGCTTGTGCATACAAGGAATTTGTTTTAGTGACATAACCTCCCATTACACAGAGACGACAACAACACAGAGACAAAAATAAATAAATAAAATAATACTAATAAAATTAAAATAATATAATGTAAATATAAAGACAATATTGCAAAATACATCGAATGTATAATTATATGAACAGTTGTGCTATAGATGATAATGGAATATAATAGAGTGAGATGCAGGGATGTACTAGGAAGGAGGTAGTAACAAATAAACATAAGGATATTGCACAATTTTATTGCATACGTGGGGAACATTTAACTGTTCATGAGGTAGATTGCCTGGGGGAAGAAACTGTTCTTGTGCCTGGCTGTCCTGGTATTTGCGGCTCTGAAGTGCCGACCAGATGGCAAAAGTTCAAAAAGGAGATAGCTTGGATGTGAGGGATCCAAAGTGATTTTCTGAGCCCTTTTCCTCACTCTGGATCTATACAGTTCTTTAAGGGTGGGCAGGGGAGCACCAATAATCCTTTCAGCAGTCCCAACCATTCTCTGTAGTCTTCTCATGTCTGCTTTTGAACCAAACCAGAGAGTTATTGAAGTGCACAAGACAGACTCAATGACGGCTGAGTAGAACTGTTTCAGCAGCTCCTGTTGTAGGTTAAACTTCCTCAGCTGGCTAAGGAAGTACAGGTGTATCTCAATAATTTAGAATGTCATGGAAAAGTTAATTTATTTCAGTAATTCAACTCCAAATGTGAAACTCGTGTATTAAATAAATTCAATGTACACAGACTGAAGTAGTTAAAGTCTTTGGTTCTTTTAATTGTAATGATTTTGGCTCACAGGGGGTTCTCCTGAAATCCACCATCATCTCCACTGTTTTGAGCATGTTCAGCTCCAGGTTGGTAAGACTGCACCAGACAGCCAGCTGCTCAACCTGTTGTCTGTAAGCAGACTCATCACCATCCTGGATGAGATGACTGTAGTGTCATCTGAAAACTTCAGGAGCTTGAAAGAGGGGTCTTTAGAGGTGCAGTCATTGGTCTACAGGGAGAAGAGCAGTGAAGAGAGAACACATCCCTGAGGGGCACCAATGTTGTTGGAGCGGCGGTTTGACATAAATTTTCCCAGTCTCACTAGCTGTTGCCTATCTGTCAGAAAGCTGGTGATCCACTGACAGATAGAACAGAGAGCTGGGTCAGTTTGGTCTGGAGGGCTGTTGGGATGATGATGTTAAAAGCTTACAAACCTGCAAAATTGAAGGATGAAGTGCAGTCCCGTGATTACTGCATCATCCACGGACCTGTTCTCTCAGTAAGCAAACTGCAGGGGGTCCAGTAAGGGTCCAGTGATGTCCTTCAGATAAGACAGAACCAATTTTTCAAATGACTTCATGATGACAGACGTTAGAGCCACAGGTCTTTGGCAGTCATTATGTCCTGTTATCTTGGGTTTCTTTGGAAAGTGGATGATGGTGGAGCGTCTGAAGCAGGAAGGGACTTCACATAACTCCATAGATCTGTTGAAGATCTGTGAAAAGATGGGGGCCCGCTGGTCAGCACAGGTTTGCAGACAGGCTGGTGTAACAGCATGTGGGCCTGGTGCCTTTCTTCGTTTGTTCTTCCTGAAGAACTAATGCACATCATCCTCACTGATTTGAAGAGCAGGAGGTGGGGAGACAGGGATTGTAGAAGGTGTTAATGGTTGTGTAGAGAGATGGTTAGAATGGTTGTGGGGGGGGGGGGTCAAATCTACAATAAAGCTCATTCAGGTTGTTAGCAAGTTGTTGAACCACTGATTGCCTTACTGGCTTTCCAAGTCATTGCAGTATTCATGGTACATGCAAAATCTTTGTTATTGTATGGTCTGTGTGGTCAACAAGATGTTATGATGTACCATTTATCATTTTAGGATTTAGAAGCTTGATCATGAGTTTCCATTTAAAAGCCTGCCCTGGTACAAATCTACTATGGGGATCTACCCAATAGTCCATGTGGAATTAAGTAACCAAAGCTCTGACACCGCCAAAGAGGAAAGCAAGGACTATGGCATAATGGCAAGGACTGGAAGGCAGCATTTAGGATATGACTTAAGGTGCACACTCTTATAGTTAGGTTTTCTAACTAGGTCAACTGAGATTTTTCATCCTGGTCTAGTTGAGTGAAATTGTGCAGCCAAGCCTCAACTTGTGTCCACATTTGCATCTTGAATTCCCATTAAGCAAGATTGCTAGGTTATAACAGATGTGAGTTAAAGGTCTGCTCTCTTCTGGGTTCTAGATCAAGACCATGCCTCATTAACAGTGGCTACTTTTACTTTTAAGGGTCTCTAATTTTTCTTGAAGGAATCAGTCAACTTTTCTCAAACAGTCTTAAGTGTTGGTAGCTTCAAAACATGTTGAAAGGGCATCTACTTTTCACATTTTGGTCAGAAAGACTAGTTGAGGTTGAGATTTTGTAAACTCCCTGGGTGTATTCCTAGTATTCTATGATTATCACCCTTCAAAATGAGGACAGGCTTGGCTCATCTCACTTACCCTGAGAGCAAGTCCAAGCCCTTCTCTCAATTATCTTTGGAAGGCCTGTTAGACCTCAGCCAGGTTCTTGCCAGGCAGAGTTGATTGAGTAACCACAAAGGGCTCATAACGTTATGCTGAAACTCGTGGGAAAATTGAGAAAATCATTTTCAGAGTTTCTTGGGAAAGACGAGGAAGGGGAAAAAATGAGTAGGAAAGCAGTTATTCAACATGGAGACAAGAAAAGATTCGCTGCTGAATTTCTTGCTAAAGTTCAGGTATCTGCATAAATGATACATGTTTTTATGTCTCTGTTTAACTTACATGTGCAAATGAGCAAGTGGGAAGTTTATTGCTTTGAAGTAACAGATTTCCATACAACCAAAGCAGTAGAAATCACCTGTTTTTATGTGAGGAACCGTGCTGCTTGTGAGAAACCATGCTGTTGGATCACAAGTCTGGCACAGTCGGTCTCCTAAAAAAACAGATAAGAGGTAATTAGCTCTCCCTGCTTCCCAAACTCTACAAGAGGAGTCCATGAACCATATGGTAAGAGAAGACTGGAATAAAGGCCCTGTTTAGAACTGCTATGAATATCCATTTTGGCTGGTCAGCTGAGACTTTATACCTGCTACTAACATGCATCTCAAAATGCTTCCCACTGACAAAAACTGTGCTAATAAATTACCTTTATGAGTGCAACGGCTTGGCACTGGGGCAGCTGCCTTAAGTGGACAACTTTGTATCTTATTTACCACTAAAAGGTGCATAATAGGACCTTAGAATAGTAATACTTCCCCACTGGGTAATGCCCCAATGAAAGGCTGTTGTACCCCTAAAGATACCAGTGCACATTTTTATCTGAGAGTGCATCATCTTAAATGTTACTTAAGTCTAGCTTTCAGGAAAAGTTAAATTCCCCAATTCTACAGCATCCTGCTATTAGTAAATGCCAGAGCAGAATGATAATTACAGTGTCAAAGAAAGCAGTAGCACAACTAGCACACATGGCAAGAAACAAAGAAGCTTAATGTCCCATGAGACTACGCCACTGTTTAGCACGCAGTCAACCTAAAGCTCAGCTCTTCATCCTTTGCATATGTCTGCTGTTTAAGACCAACAGCTTAGAAGTAATAGCAGAGGGCATCTGGGTTGGCTAAGCTATTAGCATGTTGTCAGGCCTAACGGGAGGGGGGAAATGAAGACAAATTTGGAGCAGGGAACTAGTTGTTTGCACAGACGCTAGAGGTGGTAATAAAAGATGGATGCCAACCCTCCAGTACTTTTTTATTGCTATTTAGGGTAACTTGTATAATTGGCTGAGCGGTTTGGGTAGTTTGAGCAGACAATGTGGTAAAGCAAACGCAACCATCTAAACTGAGCTTACTAAAGCCACTTAGCCTATATAATAACACAGCAATTATTATAAAACCCTCAAAAACTACTATATGATGTTAAATGTAGCTAACAAACTAACCTCACAATTTTTTATGCAAAAAAGGGTGTTCCATTTCTGGAAAGACTCTGGTTTTGTTTAATACTGTAATAATCCTTCAGACACTATTAAGTCATGACAGCAGATCTTAGACTAGGAAAATGTACAACAAAATGGTTTGAACTTTTCTTTACCCTGTACAAGTCAGGAAATGTCTATAACATAACCTTCTATGTTTTGAATGTATGTAGGAAGCAAACAGGATTTTGGGAGTATGTCTTGCCTCAAAGCCTCAGTTTGAGTATTTTGTGGCAAAGGCAGATGGGTAGGTTTTAGAAGGAGCCCTCTTCCCCCTAATGCTGCTTTTTTTTTTGCTTTTTCCATCTGTCTTATGTGCCTGAATGGGGTTTCTGTGGGTGGTCCCAAAGGCCTCTGGGCCATAGCTTTTCAGCTATGGGCAAACGTGAAGTAGTGTTAGCTTGAATGCTAAGATAAATTGAGTCAATTATCTTTGAATTACTGCAAGATTTAGGAAGTAGTCTTACTGTAAGTCAGTAAATATTGATGACGTCTAATAAGAACTTCAGTTCTTCTCTTTTTCAGTTTCTGATTGTATGATACTTGGCTGTATTGATGGAAAGTTGATTGATAAATAAACATTTTAAATAAATGATCTCAATTTAGAGTCCTTCATGTCAGTCCACAAGTTTTCAATCTTTCTCTCCCAACTAATCTAGCAGTCTGAAGGAAAACCAGTGCTGGTTCCCTTGGGACCAGAACATATTTCCTTCCATTCTGGTTTTTGTCCAAGAGTGGGGTGTGGTCACATTTGAATGGGCACATCTGTGTTTACCCTTGTGTGACGAGAATAGTTGCAGTTTAAGAATGTCACAATAAGAGCCACTCCAAGAGGCACCTGTAGTGATGGCAGCTGGGTCCACATAATGGTGGGACCATGAAATTCTGAAACAGGTGTATCCAAGAGACGTATGACAGACATTTATGGGTATGCAAGATATGTTGGCATTGCCTCTGCAATCCAAGTTAGGCAATAGCAGCATGCTCTCCTCAAACCAGGTATGAACAGTGTAACACCTGAACAATGTTTATAATGGACGACAAAAGACCCACCTATGAAGATAGAAGTAATGGTGTTTAATGTAGCATGTCAAACCAGAATTAGCATTCTAAAACCAACAACAATCAGAATTTCTTGAAGGATGTCAGGATAGGTGCCAGCCAAATATTGTGGCAGGTGGCATATTAGAAATACTGGATTCAATGCTCACAAGGAAGTCTTGAACTAGTTGCTGAAGATAGTAGAGACTTTCTTCTTGTTAAGGATTGTTTCGATTAATGTGTATACTGTAGATGTTTCTGGAGATTGTGGTGGCATCCACTTGTATTACCCAGAGCTTACTTGCAAGTTGGAGATGTGGATTAGGGTGGGTGGGAGTTTGGCCGATGGAGACTCACAGGGAAATCAGGATTTATTGGAGGAAGGGGGATGGTAGATGAGGAAGCAGAAACCCCCTAGGAAGAGAGATGGGGGTAGGGTTGAACCAGTGATTAAGAGACCGATCTGTTGAATAACAGATTGATCTTGTTAGCTCTGCCCAGGTTCTTCTGTGCCAGGTTAACAGTCAGTTTGTGATCTGTCATCTTTTCACTTGATTCATATTGTTCTTTTAATATTGCTTTTCATGTTTATTAGTTGTTCTTCCTTTTCATCTCCATTTGTACTTGCTTTGGTTGCTTCCTACAGTATCTGAAGTCTTCTTCCTGTTTAGCAGGTCCTTCTGGTTCTTTGTGATCTATGGGTTGTTCCTGGGAAAACATAGCCTTGCAAAATAGTTGAGTCCCTCAAACTCCTTGCCACATGATTCAACATGCACCAATTTGTCTCCTTCAATGCAACCCAAGAATCCACCCCATTGTCCTGTTTCTCTCAGTTCACATGGTTGCAGGCAGGGACTGGACAACTGGTTTGTATGTTTGGATAATCAGCCAAGTTGTGGTTCAGTCTGTCCACAGATGACAAAAAGTTTTATGCCTTTTGACATTGGTATACAATAGGTCTGAGTCTTGTTTTCTCTGGTTGTGCAAGCTGAAAACTAAAAGAAAGTTGTGAGGGTCGGGAAGGGTGAAAGTTTAAAACCCTAGAGATGGCAATGAGTGTGTGAGTTTGCATGCAAACCACACCATTGCCTCTGTAGCAGGTCCGCTCCTTATTTTTCATCATTCTCTCTGAAGTTTCTTTCTGCTCACACAAATTGATATCCATGCAGTACAACCGCAAAGTTGGGAGTCTCAACTCTTTGCCAGGTTTCTGTTAAGCTGATGGAACTACATTTTAATTCTCAATAGTTTCAAGTCATCAGTGAGGACTTTATATTGATAATGATATTGATAATGATCAAGTATGGTCTGTATTTTGTCTGGGACCAGACACAAACTACCTTACATTGGTGTGAGCATGTCAGCTGTAGCTTCAACATGGGTATGTCTATAAACAAAGAATGCAGGTTAAGCTGCTGTTGCTTCAGTCCCATTTTATTATTAATGAATGTTTGCATGACATTGCAGTACATAAACTATTGTATAGCCTAAATAAAAGTGCCACAGGCAAGAGTTGCAGTTGCTCAGAGCAATGACATAAGGTAACTGAAGACATATTAGGACTTAATTTACAGGTTGAAATAACAAACCTTCCGAACCAAAGTTTCTGCTATGTGTGTTTTTTAATTGAAACAATTATATATTTATGAATGACATGTTTTGGTGGACTGCCACAAAGAATCTTTGTTTCCCTGCATGCAACGGGGGCTGCTCTTCGTGCTGATGGCTGCAGTGGAGTAAGACAGAATGTTTGACTCATTTAGGTGTGAAGGTCAAAGGTCAGAGGCTTTGGGTGTTGGGATGATTTTTCACATCTGTGAGTTTCTGTCCCCTCAGGCCTGTAGGTTCAAGATAAACCCTCCTGTCATGGGTGTGAGGGATTCTGGGGGGGGGGGGGGGGGGGGTTGACTTTTTTATGGAAAACCCCTTTTTTACTTTTTACTTTTCTCTCGAAAGATCCAATTACTGATAAATAATTATAAAATAAAAGTTTTAATTACTTTTGCTGGAAGTTTAATAAAATGGACTTAAAGCGGAGCTCAAACTAGGGTAAGCATCACTTTTTTTAATTACAGCCAGTATATTAAACACAGTGTAATTGGTATGAATTTCACTGACTTAGTGCCAGGAAAGTGAGGTTTGGGTCTTTTCCTGATATGAACCAGGTTTCCACTATAAAATGGTGGATGGTCATTATAAGATCTGCCTGTGTTGTTTAGACTAAGCACTACTAGTAATTTATATTGCAATGTTTAAGATTTAAGGAATAGGTATGTCATTGTTAAAAGGGGATTTTTTCAGAACATATAAATCCTTGTCCAGTAATTTTCCTAACATATTTTTTTTTTCATGTACAAATAACAGAATGATACTAGGGCTGGGCGATATATCTAACGATCAGAGCCGGACAGTAACGGAGTACATTTACTTGAGTACAGTACTTAAGTACAATTTTGAGGGATCTGTACTTTACTAGGGGGGCGAGACGTGGGCCGATGACGTCATCGTTTCAGAAAATGTACGGATTCGCCATCCACATGAAAACGCAAAGGCGGTGTTCTCAAATTTATCCACTCTGGGACCCGGTTTAAAAAAACATCAGTTTCACTCTTCCAAAACGCTGGATCCGTGTGGACGAAATGCTAATCTATATAAAATCTAATCTAATAAAAAATTTTGTACGTATTCACAGAAATGCGTCTCCTTGTGGATGACAAAAAAATGAAAAAAGCCAAATCTCGGAAGCCTTTCAAACGTGATTGGATTGTGCAGGCGACACTGATTGGGACAGCCTATCAGCAATCACCTTCAGCTTTCCGCCAAAGACTTCATGACATTTGATTGAATTGAAGTACAGTACACACACACACACAGTTGTGACACATAGATTTTGTGTGTGTGAGAATGGTGTTATTCAGCTGAAGGTATTTTCTCCTGCCTTTGCCTGTATGTCAATGTGAGAGGAAGGGGCTTAATACTGTCACTCAAATTAGCTGAATTGTATTTTTTCTTCTTTGTATGCTGACTTAAACACAGCTGATTAGCTGATTTTCTTTCATCAATATTATTTTCTCTTCTATGCTGCGTGTATAACACTTTACGGTTCAGAAGTATCAGAACATTGCTATATTGGCTTCTTTGCTGGTTTAGGTTTAGTGATTTGATTGATGAACACAATTGTTAGCTGAATTTTCTTTTCTGATGTTACACATTAATGTAAGCTGAGCATTTGCTTTGATGTTCTTGAGTATGCGGTGTGTTTAACACAATCAGGTTCAAATGTGGGTGCAAAGAATCCATTAAAACTCTAGCAGAGGTTTGTCAGAGCGTTGCCATTGTGCTATTGCCTTGTGGGCCAGTGAGAAATGTTAGATAAAGCAACATGGTAAAAAGATGAAAATGACTTGATTTTACTTTCAATTCTTTTTACATTCTCCAAGGTATTAACATTTTTCATAACTTATGTAGGACGTTTCTGTACATAAATGTAAGCACTCTGGCAGTAGTAATGCAATATTTAGAAAATGTACTCTTGTACTCTTGATACTCAAGTACTTTTAATAACAAGTACTTCAGTACTTTTACTTAAGTAGACGTCTGACTGTAGTACTTTTACTTGTACTTGAGTAAAATTTTGCAATGGGTATCTGTACTTTTACTCAAGTAATGAAGCTGTGTACTCTGTCCGCCTCTGCTAACGATATGATCATGCGCATCTATGCAGTTAATCAGGTTATTCCCTGATTACCGCTAAATCATCATCACCTGCTTTCAAATGGAGAGGCATTTAATAGACAGAGCCATAGATCACTGACAAGCTACGCAATATCGCGTTCATTATCCCAGATGAATCGCCTTCGATAATGAATGTGATATTGCGTAGCTTGTCAGTGATCTACGGCTCTGTCTATTAAATGCCGCTCCATTTAAAAGCAGGTGATGGCGATTTAGCGGTAATCACAAAACCAGATTTACTGACTAGATGCGCATGATCATATCGTTAGATATATCGCCCAGCCCTAAATGATACCTAGATTTCTCCCATTGAATGCTTTTATTTATAATGCCTGTTGACTCATAGTCAAAGCGTGACCTTTGAGTTCATCTGTCGCACTGAAGAAACAAAACAGACTCTTTCAATTACCTGTAGTTTAAACATTATACAAACCTAAAATGTACAGTTTAAATGAAACTTAAGGGCCCCAACAGTTCATATACTATAACAGTTGTTTCATTGACCAGCCTGTGTGCTATTCATAGATGAAGTGGTATACCTTGAAACCTGGCATCTGAAGCAAGACGTATAAGAGTGAGTATGCGTGAGACATAGAGGGGAAAATAAATTCAACATTTAACACTGTGCTAGATTTCCATTCATATTCACTGAAGTTCCAAGTCCGTCAGTTTTGCCATTGCTCTATCGCTCAGAGGCTGAACAGCAGGCTGATTGTACTGGGTCTTTTAGGGAAGTTGTTCCAGAGACGGCTACAGCAAGTGCTAGTTAACATCTGAGGTTCCCTCATTGAGCTGTTGCTCTTGCTACTTAGTGGTTTGAATGAACCATTGACCTTTAAAATTATACTTTGGATAATATTGAAGTTGAGACCAGAATATCACAGAAACTTGAGGGCCTTAGCAGCCAAATAACAACACCCTGTTGCTGAATGTTTTTCACAAACAGAAAGAAAGAAAAAAAAAATATATATATTAATATATATATTAATATATGTATATATAAATATGTATATATATATATATTTAAGCAATATCTTGAATACAATCTATTACCTGTAACATGA
This sequence comes from Carassius carassius, assembly GCF_963082965.1. Taxonomy (NCBI): domain Eukaryota; kingdom Metazoa; phylum Chordata; class Actinopteri; order Cypriniformes; family Cyprinidae; genus Carassius; species Carassius carassius. The sequence goes on from NC_081804.1 coordinate 15,976,233, forward strand.
GAACAATGAAGTAATTTGTGGTAATTCCTTGTAAACTTTAAAAGAAACCACTGGCTCCACAGTTGGCTTGCATTCATAAAGCAAGATCTACATGAGGAACGAAGGCATGTCATAATAAAGTTTAATGTTTGTTCTGCTTATGATGCTTGATCTTTAAGTCAGAGGATCATGAACTGAGATTCCCTAATCTCAACAAAACCACAAAGCCTCCTGGGAACTACTGCATATTGTTTTGGATATCCATATAGCATTTTTTCCCCTTAGGTTTTATTTTTATTATTATTTGTTTATTTTTAGAGAAACACATGTGGCTTGACTGAATGGATCAGTGGCTAAATGTGTCACACGGCTGCTGAAAAGATCCAAAAGTGTCTTAAAGCTCTCCTGAGGTGTGCTAGGCGACTGTCAGTCTTCCTCACCGAGATTAATTAGCCTGACAAGCATGTGTAAAGTGATCAGTGCCTGCCGATCCGGTCTCTAATGATATAACCCAGAACGCTACAATGCAGATAAGACTCAACCTGACATAATAAATTCTCAGTTATTTTTGCACAGTCCCACAGCTGACCATCCTCAAAGCTCTCAGTGACTATAACTAGACTTTTATACAATTGTAAACCTTGCCAAACATCCATATTTGGCAACATGTTTACTTTTTGTGTGAGTCAGATACCAACATTGCTGCAATATTTGTTATTTTTTACTTATATAATCATTTCAGTGTATTTTATTGTATTTGTTGTATACACCAACTTTGTTTTTAGTAAAACTGTTGTCTAGTTCTGTGTTTTTGTGTCTGTTAGCAAAATCAAAGTTTGAATTGGAGCCAACAAATCATCAAACGGAAAATTGCCTCCACATAAACCAAAATTGTCATCTTTCATATAAATTATAAATCTTTTCAGAACGTGTTGGACGCATTTGAAACATTTGTTTGTAGCTTTATATATATATATATATAGAGAGAGAGAGAGAGAGAGAGAGAGAGAATTTTTTTTTGGTCAGCAGGAAATGACTAAAGTGCTGACCAAGAATGTTATGAATGAAGAGCTTGTTTTTGAAGCAGGTGGCCTCTGTTGAATGTGAAAGGCCACTTAGACATCAGAGAACGAGGCCTCTGGTCCCGTAAAGGAGAGAGACCTCCACATTTAACACTCAGATCCAGGCACAGGAACAACTGACTCATGGTAGACCAAACACATCTTTATTTCCAAACTAATGGTCCATTAGGAATGCAGTATATACAGACACCGCTGCTATTACTGAGAGAGTGGAATGGGCTTCTTCAAGAAAAGACTTGAGCAAGAATTTCAGTATAAAAACACCCAAATAAAAACCCGTCTGTTGGTCTTTTAAAGCCTGTTCCCGGTGTGAGGAAACTCTCTGAAATTGATTTTCACCTCAGTTCTACTGAAATCGCATCTCTTTTTCTTTCTTTCTCTATCTGGTCACACTTTTCTCCCAGAAGTGATGATCCGAGGCGAACTAGAAGGGGAGATTTTTCATGTGTGAGTGTGTCGGGATGGGCTGTGGGAAAGGCAGGCGGTTGTGCAGACGGGGCGTGGACTCATGGGAGATTTCTCACTTGTACTGCCAAGTTTCTAAACTCACAGAAGCTCGACTAGCCGTGCTCTCATGATGCAAGAGTGAAAATGATGTGTGAAGTCCTAAGAATACATGGAAACGGAGTAGACTGGATGCTTACCTAATGTCAGTCTTTCATAGCACAAAATACTGAATAAACATCAGAGTGACACCTGATCTGTATGGTACAATTTGCTATTTTAAGATACATTTGGAGAACTCTCACATTTTGTCACAGTTTGTTGGCAACACAAAATTAATTTGTTATTGGTTATGATTTTATTAACAGCAGTTGGATTCCTCTTCAAAATATTTCTGAATTATTTATTCACTTTTCTAAAATGTAAGATACTACTACTTTAGAAAAAGTATTCTGTTTATAATATAATTATTGTTTATATATTATAGAAACAATAATTGATTATTGTAAAATTTTATAGACATCATTGTTTTATATGGAAACAGTGAAGTCAAATTTTAAAATAATTAAAACTTAAAACTGTTTCAAACTTCACATTCAACTATTTAGCAAAAATAAATTATTTTCACAGTTTTCATTTGTGCCTGTCAAATTGGACACCTACGGAGCCCTGCACATGACATGCAAGAAACAATAAATAAATTGTGCGCACGATTTACCAATTCGTTCCCTCAATGTACTAAAACGTGCACACGATTGCGTTCCCTCGATTTACTATTGCGTTCGATTTGCTAAATCGTGCGCACGATTTAGCAAATCGAGGGGACAAATTAGTAAATTGTATGCACAATTTATAAATCGTGCGCACAAAATAGTAAATTGAGGGAACGCAATAGTAATCGTGTGCACATTTTAGTACATTGAGGGAACAAATTAGTAAATCATGCACACGATTTAGCTTAACATTTTTTCCTGCATGTCATGTGCGGGGCTCCGTAGACACCAGCACCTTCTGATGAAAACTATATGTGGAAATGCTTCACAGACTTGTCAAATAACACCATTTTTGACCCTTGGGAGTAAATGGTAACCAGACTGAAGTGCTGAGAGTGTGTTGAGTGCAGTTGCAGACATGTGTGCTCATTGTAAATTCGATTCCATTGTAAGGAACGGCCGGCATCAGCAAATACTCCAAGCTTTGTCCCGCTCTATGCACACAGAAGCAGACTCACACACAGATGCTTTTCCCACTGCAGCTGGACAAATTTGTTGTGGGTTGGATTTTCATGGAGGGGTTTAGAATCCCATTTGATGGAGCCGAAAGCCTCTCATAAATGGTGGTTTCTATTGCTGCATGCAGCCACATCCTTGGTTAGTGTGTGTGTGTTTGTGGATAGATATGTACATGCATTTGCATTTTTTTTATTTTTTTTTTTGCAACTCATCTGAATTAGTGCAGAATTATATTATATAGCCAATATACCCTCAAATTGTGTAGCTTGTTGACGAGAAGTGTATTAATACTTTTCTGAATGATTGGACGTGGAATATTTAACCTGGAGCACAATAAAACAGGTGAAATATGTTATACTTGCATTGATTGAGGGACCAGGGGGTTACATGTACCATGTAGGGGTTCAGAATATCTTACAACCACTTGGTTTCCCAATAGCAATCACTCAGGACACCCTAGTGACACACTAATAACCCATTGATAATCACGTAAACACTGTAGTAATCTCACAGAATACACTAGCTACATGCTAGCAATCACTCTAAACACCCTAATGACCACTCAGAACACTTTACTTTCACAATCACAACACCTCAGAATACACCCAAAAAGCCAAAGCAGCTGTGTCCAGTTCCAAAACCCAATTAATCACCCACAACACCTTAAAAACAAAGGACTAGGTAATCACTCAGACACCCTTAAAACATGTAGCAATGTCATAGGAACACCTTTGCAACCACATACCATAGGAACCACTTAGTCACACCCTGGAACCATAGAAGCCCCTAGTATTTAGGTTATGTGTCCGGAAAGGTCTTTAGGATAGGCTCTCATGCATGTAAAAAAAAAGGTG